>NW_012155285.1:1856090-1858203 GCF_000956105.1 Propithecus coquereli
TAGACTCCAAGCCTCTTGGGTATTAATCTTTGCCAATACCTTGCTCCTTCTTTTTCTGCTCCACAACTTCTTCCCGTAAAATCTCTTGTAGGTTCTGGCACTTTTCCCCTGGAATTACACCCAATCTATGTTTGTTTGTTTGTGTGTTTTTCTAAGATGATTTGGCAGCTGGTGTCTCTGGTCAACCATGTTTGGTCAAACAACAGCTTTTATTGAAAGTGAAACTGCACTCTCAGGAAAGAGAGTGGGCAGGCTCAAAAGAGAGCAGTTGCACTGGGTTGAAGTGGTTTTAGAACTTTTGTAGTTTTACCATTTGAGGGAGGAATATTCAAGGCCAATGGGTTGGTTTTTATTAAGAATTTGAGTAGTGATTTTGAGAATTGGGTTCTTTCTTATTTTCGTACTTTACATGGTTGTCTCAGAAATGTCATGCAATTTCAAGGATGGAGAAATTTTGAAACAACAATATAAATAATATTATGATTAGCTAAAGTTCATGTAAAGTGACAGAGACAGCGGACAAGCCAGTTGAAGCCAGTTCTTGCCTGAAGTTATCAGCATCTTTTGTTTAAGGGTGTTTACTTTAACACCTGCACCCAATCTTCAAGCCTGCCCCTGGATATGGTCTCGGCCCTGTCTCCTAGTCTTCGAGTCTAACAAATCTATGACTAGTAATGGGCTTAGATGGGCTGGGTAACCTTGACCATTTAAACTTATGTTTACCTCTTCACTACTCAGAGCACTAGTTTGAAGATGATTTATCTTCCAGCTAGTTCTAATTCCAGTTAGGTAAGAATTCTACAGGTGGATGGCAAAAAGGACACTGCACCTCAAAATTCAGCAGTTTATTTATTTGTTTGTTTCCTCTGTGTTTCATTTGCTAAGTGGTTTTGCTGGACATTGTTTCCCTGGAAGCATAAATTTGTTATATAGCAAGAACTTCATGCATCTTGTGATGTTTATCTATCTACTGTTTGCAATATTGTTGCTTTAAAAGCACTCTTCCAAATTTTATTTTATTTTTATGTTTTGGATCATATTTCTGTTGATACCTATAAATTCTTCTTGGTTGGTAAACAGTTCGTTTACTTATTTATTTAATCATTCTTATTTGTTGCTATTATTCCTTCCAGAATGAAAAGTAGAATTGGAGATCATGAAGGATTAAACCTTATTATATCAAAATTTAAGTTACAGAATATATTTTAAGTGTAAAATTCATGGATACTCTTAATTTGAACATTAACAGAGAAAATTACATAAACTGTGGCTCACTGGTAGCTTTTCAATTTGGTGAATATTTGGTATCTCCACCAATCTTGCTAAGGTTGTATGTGCTATGCCTGTAAGAATCCGCTTTACAGCAGATTTTTTTTTTATTTTTTTCAGGTGAGGAACACATTTGTATTTTAACCATACCCAATGACTGTTTGCCAAAATTAAAGTAATAACTTTGGTTCCTTGATCAGTTTGATTACATTAGATGCAAATAGGAGGTTATTTTATTCAAACTGCCTAACAAAAGAGGCAATTAGTCATATATGTTTATGTAAATGTAAGTCCTGAGGTAAAGCTTCAGATAAAATGCCATCTCTACCTCAGTGATATTACCAAAAACCTGGTTTGTTCCTATCTCTTTACTCATTTTCTCCTCAATTTTGTCTTATTATAGCCATGGTTACCTTTGGGAGGCAAAGATAAGGGTCAGAAGTCTCTATAAGTGCAGGTTTTCTGGTTGATAATCAGTGAGGAAGAGATTAGTCATTGTTCCCCAGCATTTTCAGCAATATATGTGTCAACCCAAAATAAGTGACTGAAGCAAAAATCTCAAAGGTTTATTAAGACAGTTGAGAATCAGCCAAGGAAAAACACAAACCACAGATAAAGCTGTGGCTATTTTTCTGAAGGGGAATTTGGAAGTTACAGTGTTTAAAGGCATATAGAAAGGAAAAAGTGGGGGAGGGGAGTGAGACAAAATAGTTACATTCTTGTGAGACCCAGGAAAATCTACATTTTACATAAAATAAGGCAAATGTTAGAGGAGAAAAAGGGAGTGAAGAAAGCATCAATTATGTAGATGTCCCTCGGTAGGTGGAAGAATGTCTGATCCTGT
>NW_012155285.1:1858253-1860955 GCF_000956105.1 Propithecus coquereli
ACTGAAGAACCACAAAGAAAGAAAGAAATCTTCTTGATCTTTCCAACTTCTGATACATTGATCATTGGGTCAATTCTTATTACAATATTTTTTCTTTCTTTGTTGTATATTTACTTTTCTTCTTTCTATATCTCCAAACCACCACCAACTATAATTTTGTAATAATTTGCAATAAATTTTTTAGCTGTTTGAGTGCAACCAATAATTATCAAGGGAATCTACTCATATGCTTAGTGTGTAATTTATCCATATTTATGTATATGTATTTTACTTTATGCATAAAAATATAAAGACACATTGCACATAAAAAGTCCATTCCCTAAATGCTATTGATAACTGCCTTGTTAGTAAACCACTTTTGATAAGATGACAAAGAATTCTCAGAATAAAATCTCTGCTGCTTTAGTAAGGCAATGGGACTTTTATATCCAACTGGGATTGTCAGAGTGGAGGTTTTTCCAAGTTCTTGGTGTTTGTCAGGAAAAGAATTTCAGGAAGCACCATGTAAGTCAAGCAAGTGACAGATTTCTTTAAATTTTTTTTATTTCAAAATATTACAGGGGTACAAATATTTTTGTTTGCATGGATCAATTTTGTAATGTTTGAGGCAGGGTTATAAGTGTACCCATTACCCAAATAGTGTTCATTGTATCCATTAAGTAGATTTTTATTCCCTCCTCACTGCTTGATTTCTGCTGAGTTTTGCTTCCCCCTCTATACATGTGAGCTAATTGGTTAGTTTCAACATAAGAGCAAGTACATGTGTTTGTATTTCCATTCTTTAGATACTTCACTTAGGATAATGGTCTCTAGTTCCATCCAAATTGTTACAAAAGGCATTAATTTGTCCTTTTATATGACTGAGTATTCCATATTCCAAATATACCATATTCCATGGTATATTTATGCCATATTTTGTTAATACACTGATGAATTGATGGGCCCTTGGGTTGATTCTACATCTTTGCAATTGTGAATTTTGCGGCAATAAACATTTGAGTGCAGGGGGCTTTTTGATATTAATAAAATGACTTCTTTCCCACTGGGTAAATACCCAGTAGTGGGATTGCTGGGTTGAATGGTAGGTCTACTTTTAGTTCTTTGAGGAATTTGCATACTATTTTCCATAGAGGTTGTACTAATTTGCAGTCCCACCAACAGTGTATAAGCATTCTTTTCTCTCTGCATCCATGCCAGCATCTATTGTTTTTAGAATTTTTAATAAAAGCCATTCTAACAGTGGTAAGGTGATATCTCAATGTAGTTTAAATCTGGATTCCCCTGATGGTTAGTGACACTGAGCATTTTTTTTATATATTTGTTGGTCGTTTGTCTATCTTCCTTTGAAAAGCTTCTGTTCATGTCGTTAGCCCACATTTTAATGGGGCTGTTTGTTTTTTTCTTGTTGATTTGCTTGAGTTCTTCGTGGATTCTGTTGTTAGCCCTTCATCAGATGTATAGCTTACGAATATTTTCTCCCATTTTGTACACTATTGGCTCTGTTGATTATATCCTTAGCTGTGCAGAAGCATTTTAGTTTAATCAAGTCCCATTTATTTGTTTTTACCATGATTGTCATTGGAGTCTTAGTCATAAATTCTTTGCCTAGGTCAATATCTAGAAGAGTTTTTTCCTGCATTTTCCTCTAGAATTCTTATGCTTTATGCCTTACACTTAAGTCTTTTATCCGTCTTGAATTAATTTTCGTGAATGCTGAAAGGGAAGGATCCTGTTTCATTCTTCTGCATGTGGCTATCCAATTTTCCCAGCATCGTTTATTGAATAGGGATTCTTTTCCCCAGTGTATATTGTTGTCTGTTTCGTCAAAGATCAGTTGGCTAAATGTGGGTGGTTTTATATCTGGTTTTCTGTTCTGCTGCATTAGTGTATGTCTCTATTTTTGTGCCAGTACAAATTCTTTTGGTTACTATAGCTTCGTAGTATAGTTTGAAGTCTGTTAATGTGATGCCTCCAGATTTGTTCTTAAGATTGCTTAAGATTGTTTTGGCTTTTAGGGTATTTTTCTGGTTCCAAATGAAGTGTAGAATTATTTTTTATAGATTTTTGAAGTATGACATTGGTATTTTGATGGGGATTGCATTGAATCTGTAAATTACTTTGGGTAGTGTGAACGTTTTAACAATGTCGATTCTACTGATCCATGAACATGATGTTTTTCCATTTGTGTCATCTGCGATTTCTTCCCTCAGTCTTTCCTCAGTGTTTCTGGCCTGAGGTCCTGTCCCAAAGTCCCTAAAGATCAATCCCTGACTGTGCCAGGGAGAAGTGTGCTGGTCCCTAGTTGCCTATGGGGTGCTCAAGCAGATTTGATGTCCCTCTGCTTCAGGGTGTGCCCTGCTCTGATGGAGCAGCTGGGCGAGAAGCACCAAGGAGGACCAGTGAGGAAGGAGCTCATAAACTGAGCACCCTTTAGTCTGCAGTGGGTTTTCACAAGGAAAGGTTTTAGCTCCACTCTCTGTGAAAACCTCGATGTGGTGTAAGCACCAACAGAGGGGAAGCAGCCACTCCTGAGAGCCCTGGCTCAATCAATTCAATCGGTAGCTGTGGGTAGGGGAGGTCAGGAGAGGAAGAGTCTGAATGGAGGAAAGCTAGCACTGTGGTGATCTCTGTCCCTCTCTCTGGAAGGCAGCCCACTTGGAATGTCCAGGCTCTGGGGTCCCACATATCCCCCAGGACCCACC
>NW_012155285.1:1873214-1873618 GCF_000956105.1 Propithecus coquereli
CTTTCTCTTTGGGCTATTTGCTTTTCTCAGATGTCTAATGACCCTTGGCTGTCAATATATATTAATAAATAATAGGCTATACTAATAAATACACATGTTGGGGATGTTCTCTGAAAATGTATCAACCTCTTCCTCCACCCACAAGAGTTCTTGTTCCTGAATCAGGTGGCTGATTGCAAGCTGTATGTGCATAGTCTGGCAGACTTCACCTTAGAATGAGCACACTGTGGGGTGGTTAGAACCATCAAGCAGTAACCTCATGCAATTACTTTAACATCTTTAAATGAAATTTTTAACTTCTCTGTCTTCATTCCTAATAAAATAAATATTTGTCATATCCGCTTTCAAAGAAAGATTCTTGTGCAAAGAAAGTATAAGTACTGGACCCACAATCTGATCATACT
>NW_012155285.1:1873668-1875306 GCF_000956105.1 Propithecus coquereli
TGTGTGTGTGTGTGTGTGTGTGTGTGTGTGTGTGTGTGTGTGTGTGAAAGAGAGAGAGAGAGAGGACCAGCAATCCAGGGGAAGTCCTATCACATTTTATGACCTAGGCTTGGAAGTCAGGCAGTCACTTTAGCTGCACTTTAATTATTGAGGCAGTGACAAGAGCTTGTCCAGGTTCAGAGGAGAGAAATAGATTTCATGTACTGTAGGAGATTGGCAAAGATATAGAAAAGCATAGAAAACATTACTGTGGCCAGCTTTGAGAAATAACATCCGCCACCATTGGTTTGACTCTACTTAATTCTATCTCCCTGTATAGAAGGGCAGTGAAAAAAATGGGCAGCAAAAAAGTGTATTCGACAGCCCAGGACCTTGGAATGGAACCACCTTTGCAAATGTTCTTTTCTTCTTCCTGAATTATTCAGCTCTGCTGTACTTTACACCCCCTGAAATTGTTCTTTACATCCCTGGAATCTCTGGGCTTTCAATATACATATGTGTGTGCATGTATGTGTGTGTGTGGATGTGTGTACATGTGTGTATTAGGGGATCCTTTCTGGCATTTTCTGTTGCATCTGTCTTCTCTTTCCCTGAGCAGTGAACAGCCTGCCAGGGATCCTAGAAATGATCATTAGGGGGATGAATTAAATTCTGCTTTTCGTTCAGCCCAAAGTCTAATTCAAATAGAAGCCGACAGTAAATCAACAAGAAAAGTAGACCTGGGATATCTCCCTCTATGTAGAAGTGCTGACTCATTTTCTCATCACATTACAGAATGTATTACAGTGAATGTTCTTATGGTGACAAAGGAGATGAAGCTATGTGCTAATGGCCCTTTTCGGACTCTGTTTTCTTTGATTGAGCATTATTTTATGGCTAGAGCAGCTGGGAGATATTTTAGATATTTTTGTAAAATTATGATACAAGTGGATATAGCATATTTTAATTTTACTGCTGGATTTTAAATAATCACAATGAGAAAATAACAATATAATTGGTATAATTGGGGAGAGAGGAAGTATTTTTAAAAGGAGACAATGTTATTATACCACGCCTTACACCCTAGTAAGAGAAAAATTAATACTCAATCAGCTGGACAGGGATTTTTGTTATTATGCTAATATTATATTAAAGTCATGTTTTTTACATAGCTTTTAATACTACATAAAATATGCATAAAGTAATAAAGTTTAATAGTAGATCTATATGAAGACTCTAAGGCAGCTCCCTAAATATCCTGAAGTTAATCTTGAGTGACTGGAAAATCAACAAATTTATTCTAATTCAAAGAGTAAATATTAAGCAACATCTATGTGCTGTGCACAGTGAGGAATTCAAAGATGCATCTCTCTCAAATAGATAAAGCATGCAAATAATTTAAGCACAATCATCTATTTGTTGACCTTGATACGCACAGCATGGAGCTAAGCAATTTGGTACTCAGCAAGGACATAGTTTGTCCTTCAGAGATTTTATAATTTATTTTGGAAGAATAGTAAGAAGAGTAAAGCAAAACAAATAATAAACATTAATATGTGAAAATAGTATTTTTAAAAATAGTTTCCATTTCTCTGCTGAAATTCCTATTTCTTCACAAAGGTTGTTCACCTTTTCCACTATGTTCTTCAATACATTTTT
>NW_012155285.1:1875356-1876935 GCF_000956105.1 Propithecus coquereli
TCATATCACAAATACGAATGATTTCAGAGGTGATGGTTTTTGTGATTACCACTGTTTTGGCATGAGTTTCAAAGTCATAAACATTTATGTAGAATAATCGTGCTTTTTAAAAACTTTAATGTATTTTTTTGACAAATGAAATTTAAGATTTTAAGTTTGGGACTCCAATGTTATTATTAAATGGACAATGTTAAGGCAATGATTAACTTGTTTATTTATACATTTTCTTAGTAAAAATAATCAGCTATTTCTATGTTAACCTAACTTGGGAAATACACTTTGCTTTGCCGTCTCTTACTGAATTATCTTTTAAATTCTCTTCTTAATATCACAGAAAACTCCTTCCTCTAATGTGAAGTATAAATAATGATGACCAGAAAGTGCCTAGGGTGTTTATCTAAAATTACAAGCTCTTGGTACCTAGAGATTGAGTTCAAAATTGGATTTTACCACTTAATAACTATATGACTTTGGGCAAGATACAACTATTCTAATCACCATTTTTCCCATTTGAAATATGAAAATAACATAATAATTATGTTGAGATATCAAATCGAATAATGCATTCCCTTTTTAATTCATCAGGTAGTCTTCACATATAATTTGCTTGCATTTTGGGAAGTAATAATTTTATTCGATATATCTTACTGTATGCCAATTACATAAAGAATATAATTCATTTGAACAAAAGTTATTACCAATGTGTTTATAACATAGTTTTTTCATGCATACAGGAAGCAAAAATCTTCAGTATTATATGATGTGCCTGATGCTTTATACTTTGTTACCGTTATGATGTTTGGTGTAATGGAGGCATATATAATGTTTATTTTTATGACTACCTTATCCACATCTATTAAGGCCAACTGCATGCCCTTACAAAAATAGTACCTTTGTTACTTTCAATAATACATACAAATATCTCTTTTTTGATCTATAAAGTTTAAAAAGGATTTACTGACTCTACACCATGAAATATGTGAAATTTAGTATACTTATTAATAAAAAATTGTTCCCCTTATCATTCAAATTGTTAGTTATGTTTAACTTATGATAGTTGCTCTTTACAGTAATATATTAAACCCTCTATTTCTTTATTAATGAACTTTAAAAAAATATCAAATCACTTACACTATAAGGATGAGGAAGTCAGCACACTATTTTACCTCCAAATCTTTTCACCAGTTTTCTTATTTATATCAGGTATAGCATTACTTTTAAAAGTAATCAATAATCACATTTTAATTGTGTTCTATAAGTATAATAAAACCTTCAAACTTTATTTTAAATGCTTCCCAAAATATGAAAACTGTTCATGATAATTATGAGATTATAATTATGTAACCATTTTCACTGTAGAATGAATAAATGTACCTGTAGATGTGGAAATTAGAGCTATACATAAGGACATATTTTCTGTGTCTCTAAATCTGCAACTTTTAATTGAGAATATTTCCTGCATCCAAAACAAATACTATTTTAATTTCTTACATTTTATTACGTTATTCAAATCACACCGCACGGGTTATTTTTTCCCCCTTCATATTTGAATCACAGTTTTTGGTCTTTTTTTTTTTTT
>NW_012155285.1:1878276-1880959 GCF_000956105.1 Propithecus coquereli
TTTAAAAACAATTCCCTAAATTTGAGCACCAATAACACTTCTACTGTGTCCCAGACTCTTGCGAGGAAGCAACAGTTAGTTAGAAATCGGTAAGGCTGTGATAATCTATAAATATTGAAGACCACAAAGCCCACTGGAATTTGAGCCTTTTCTACCCCATAGAAGTGGATGAGCTATAATAGATTTTAAGTGCCTTGGTGTTGCAGATGCAATTTCATGAGAAAACCATCTATCATACTCAGGAGTTCTGTAGATCAGTAATTCAGACAGCGCATGGCAGAAGTCACTTCTCTCTGCTCCACTGTGTTGGGGCCTCAGATAGAAGATACAAAACCTGGGGCCAAGAATTATCTACAAGATCATTCCTTCATGCATCTAGAGGTTCATGATAGCTTATGGCCAGCAACCTCCACTATTCTCCATGCAGTTTTTCTAAACAGGCTATGAAGGATGGGATTCAAGGGGAAACACACAAAGAGAAAAAAAGGGCCAGCAGAGCCATATCACCTTTTGTGGTCTAGCCTCAGAAACCATGTGGCATCATCTGCTACATGATTTAATTGAAGCCAGAAGCAAAAACAGCCTCCACCCCTTGATGAAGCATGGCAAAATTCTGAAAGAGAATATGGCCCTGAAATAATGCCGTGGCCATTTTTGCAAACATAATTGTCACTGTCTACTCACTGGTCACAACAATCCCCATCTCTCCAACATGCAAGATATTTCACCAAAAACTCTCAATGTATCATCCTGTTGTGACACCAGACTCAGGCTGGAGATCCCATTTTGTGATCTACACCAAGTCCAGGTGCAGGCAAACCTTCTCGGTTGTAGTTCTTCAAGTATGGTTGCTTTGTTCTTACAAACTGTGTCTAAGGAGGCAAGTTATCCACTTCTTACACAGCCAACCTACAGTGATGGAACAGGCTTTGGGTAGCCAACCAGTATACAGGTTTCTGTTTACAAAAAGGAAAAGTGTGACACACATCGCAGTCTTTGGTTCACAGCAAACTTGAAATCCAGCCATATTCATAGTGTCAGTTCCTTAGTTAGGTTTCATTCTTACTTTCTACAGTATCTGTCGCCTCTGTCTTCTGGGCTCTTTGTTTTGACTTCTGAGTCATTCTTTTTTTCTACAAGAAATGTTCCATACTTGAAGCTGAGTAGTTTCCTAACCACTTCCTAACTATTGAAGTTTGGGAGGACATAAGACCTCTTTTTCATTTTGTCTCTGTTCTTGTCAATTCAAGGTGATATAATTCTTTTAAAAATGTTGACAGTTTCTTATGAATCAGTGCATGATACATTTCATTATACAAAAGACTTTCTGTACCTTGGGCTTCCTGTGATGCTGCTATGGGGCTTTACCCTTGTGATTCTTAGAGAGGGTTTGTGAGGCATACCTGGAAGATTCTTAGAGGGCCTAGCCTATGTCTGAGAGAATGGCTCTTTTAGGCACTGCCTTGTATCTTTTTTAGGTCTTAACAAAAGATTTTAAAGCCACATCCTAGGTTTTATCTTTGCTAGGAAGCTCTTCCTTAATTCTTGAAGAGAATACAAATGATTTATTTTCAAACTCGGTAAGTTCTGACTACGTATGTCCTCTAAAATTTCATTGAAAACAGAACAATTTAAGTTTTAGCCTACCTCTACTCTCATTTTATCATAGTTATGGAGAAAAAGCCAGAAGGCACTTTCTAAATTCTGCCTAAAATCTCCTTCACTAGATCTGTCAGTTCATTAGGTACAGTTTCTGTTTTCCATGTTACCACAAACAAATAAACTTTCCACCTCTATAGAATAGGAGCCCATCCTTTCCCCATCTTGCAACACTTTCTTTTAAGATTTCCCTAACAGCCTTTTGGAAGACCACATGACCTCTTCTAACAATCACTTTGAGGCTTTTTAGTCCATTTGGGATGCATTAACAGAACACCATAAACTGGATAGCTTACGAGCAACAGAAAATTATTTCTCACAGTTTTGCAGGCTGAGAAGACTAAGACAAAAGCAGTGCAGATTAGGAGTCTAGTGAGTGCCTGTTTCCTAGTTCATAAATGATGTCTTCACATTGTCAAAAAGGACGAGGAGTCTGTCTCGGCCCATCTTTTCTAAGATCATTTTTCCCACTCAGGAGGGCTTTAGCCTCATGACCTAATACCTCTTAATACCATCAGTTAGGGGTCAGGAGTTCAACATAGGAATTATTTGGGGGGACACAGACATTCAGACCATTGCAGAGGCCCTTTAGGCTTTTGCTAACATTCCCTTCATCGTCATTCCAGCTTCCACCCATCATATGCTCGCAGTAGTACGTTTCACTTTTGTTACTTTAAAAGTGTAATTCCAGGCACCAACATCTGTTTCACTCACTTTGGTTGCATAAACTACTCTAAAATGTAATGGAGCAATACAACCATTTATTATGCTATGACTTTTGTTGATCAGGAATTTGGATAAAATTCAGTAGAGATGGTTTTCTCTGCTTTTCATAATTTGTGACCTCAGCTGGAAGATTGGAAGGCTGAAGGCTGAATTCCTTTGAAGGCTCATTCACTCATGTCTGGAAGTTGAGGCTTTTGGATGGAACCACAGTTTCTCTCCACTTGGGTCTCTCCATGTGGGTCATTTTGGACTTCTTCACAGCATGGTGGCTGAGCTCTAAAGGTGTGTGTGCGTGTGT
>NW_012155285.1:1884674-1886173 GCF_000956105.1 Propithecus coquereli
TTCGTAATGGAATAAATAAAAACTAGCTGAAAACACAAAGCTGGAGAATGAATTAAAAGAGTACCAGAAAAATAAAATGCAGATTTTTAAACTCTCAAATAGTTGATTTTGAAGTCCCACAGAGGCCCAATTAATCGATATGTTTCTGTTTTTGTAAATATAGCAGATGGCTAGGAACAGCAGTGTCTATTAAATTTTAAAAATATTTTGGAAATAGTAGGCAACTAATATTTCTCCTAACCACTGCATGTCCTTTTTTTCATCTTTTCTAGAATCTGTTGACTTACTACGATTATTCATTCTATATATTCTCAACTACTTTATCTCTGTTTTCCTCTTGTATTATTAGGGTAACTTTACTTAATTTGTTTAATGTGGTCCTGGTGCCTTATGGGCCAATAGATAATTGGAGTAGTCAATTAGTCCCCAGATGTCTTTGAAAAAGACCGTCTCCGTCTGCCAGTGAGGGACTCCAGGGAGAGCCCAACTGCATGTTAGATCTAGGAAAATGCTTCCAGGTTCACAGAGCAGGAGTTTTTTTTTACAGGGTAGGGATATTAGCATCAGTTCTCACTCATCTTTAGTAATGACTCTGTGAAAAATATTCCCATAAAGATCAATTGAGGAAACTTTAGACTATGTTTAAGAAGAGTTGTTCAAAATCCTGGCAGAGATCTGCCTGTGGCCACGATGCTTAAAATGAATGAATAGGAAGACAAAATGTTCTGCAATTAGCTAGAGATGAACAGAGGGTAGAACCACCAAGACTAATCAGTGGGCAAAAAAAGGAAATCAATTAGGAATAAACAGAATAAAGCCTTCAGAAATATTTACAGTACAAAGGCTTTTTCATTCAATTTCCCTAAATTATGGCAATGCTTTTGGAGAGTTTAGCTCCTTCCTTTTCTAAGAGCACAGTCATACTACGTACGCTGTGGGGATGGGGCAGTTTCCCATGAACTCTAGTCCCTGGGTGGCAACTGAAACTCCCTCCATGAATGGAGAACCAAAGGAAATTTCAAGGTGGCTAGCATTATAAAATGTAGAGTTTGGGGGCCTAACCCTAAATTTAGCTTATAATTCATTCGTACATTTATTCAGTAAGTATTGAGCACCTGCTATAAGCCAGACACTACTCTAGAATATGTCTGTGAATATCACAAAGAGCCTCAGTCAGGGAGCTTCCATACAGATGAGAAAACTCATCTACAAATATAAAAACATGGAGTTTAGAAAGGCTACCAGCACTCTCCAAAGTATTTCAGTTGTTAAGTATCTGAGCTAGAATTTGAACCCATAATCAAAGCCTGCTTCTTTCACAGAACTAATATACAAGTAGAATTGGATGTGCAAACCCAAACCAAACACACAAAACACATTAGTAATTTCTATATAGTTAAAGGAATCTGTGCCTTTTATGCTTTAAGATTATATAAATTTTAAAAAATGTTTTTTCCAGACAATGTTTACACAAACTATGGCAAAAACAAACAAACAAA
>NW_012155285.1:1886603-1888102 GCF_000956105.1 Propithecus coquereli
CACAGTTAGTAAAATAAAACATCTCAGAATTCATAAACTAGAAAAGCCCAGTGAGGATGGAGACCGCTGACTCTATGGGGACTGCTATGGTTTGAATGTGTCCCTCGAAGTTTATGTGTTAGAAATAATCCCCAAAGCAACAATGTTGAGGGGTGGAACATTTAAGAGGTGATTAGGTCGAGAGGGTTCTGCCCCTAATGCATTAATGTCATTATCATGGGAGTGGGTTCCTAGTAAAAGGATGAGTTCTGCCCTCTTCCTGTCTCTCGGCCTCTCTCACCCTCTCATCTTCCACCATGGGATAACACAGCAAGAAGACCCTAGCCAGACGCGAGCACCTTGATATTGAACTTCACAGCTTCCAGAACTGTCAGAAATAAAAATATTTTCTTTGTAAATTACCCAGTCTGTGGTATTCTGTTAAAGCAACACAAAACGGACTAAGACAAGGCCCATGACAGCAACACAGGGTGCAGGCATAGGGCCCAGGCAGGTGAAGAAGCATCTAGGCAAGGCAGAAACAGAGGGGAGAAAGGCAGGCATTGGTCAGATAATGAAAGGCTTTAAGTGCTAAGTTAAAATGGTTGTAATTTTTGCTGACAGCTTTGAGGACTGTTAAGGTATTATAAATTGGAAAATATCATGATCCTATCTGGCTTGGGAAAAAAAAGCACTTTGCCCGCTGTGAGGCGTGTGAATTAAAGGGGAACTAGTCGAGAAGCCCATGGCCCCCAATAGTGACAATAGCGGTAGACCGAATTCCAGCATTGGTGGCAGACATACAATAAAGGAAGCATATTCCAGACATATTTAACAGCAAATCCAGCAGCATATCTTTGATTGATCAACTAATGAACTGATTAGATATTGAGTAGTCAGAAAGGGACACTAGGTGAATTCTCAAATACCTGCCTTAGATAACTAGAGAGAGAGGGGAATCACAACTAATAAAGGGGATACTAAGGAACAAACAAGCAATGCTAGGAGAAAAAGCTATATGAGTCCATATGGTACAAGTGTTTCACATACCTGTGGATGTCCAATTAGCCTGTGTAGTGAGTGCTTAGATACATTGTTTCATGCCCACCCCACCTCAACAAACCTAAGCTAAAGTGGAAATAAAATAAGAAGAATACTGCAGGCAGGCCCTGGCTTTACAAGGAGAGGATGTCTACCTCATGAGGCAGCATCTCTCTTACAAATTCATCACTGTCTGATATCTGGTTCTCAGCAACACTGGTCCAGAGAAGTAATTTCTTCAGGATCCCAGAATTGATAAGACTAATGATGTTGACTCACTCTGATAAAACTTTGGGGAAACCAATGCATAACAAAGGAATGTAAATGTATACAGTCACACACAAAAAAAGAATAATTAGGTACAGTATATACTCATCAATCTATGTTTTCATTGCTTCTTCTTTACAGGTTTCGGGGAAACCATATAATCAGAAGCTCACTCAGGAAGCACAGAATCAGACTGTAGACAACTCTGTGGA
>NW_012155285.1:1891412-1892407 GCF_000956105.1 Propithecus coquereli
TAATTGCTTGCTGTATGTAGGCTAAAATACATTTAAAAATACTATAAACTCCCCAAAAAACACTGGAACCATAAAGTTTTCAAGTTTAGGAAAAGTTTAGAATTATTTATCTCAACATTCTTATTTTAAAGAATAGAAAAATGAAGTCTGTAGGTTCTATGACTTCTTTTTGGTCACATAATTATAACCAGCAAAGTCACAGAGGAAATCACAGAGATTCTGCATTACTAGAAATACATAAACTGACTTTAACTTACTCTATGAGCTTGAGTTATAGAGCCAGAATACTTGCTTGAATCCAATTTATGGTGGTTGCTAACTGTGTAAATTTGGCAAGTAATTTAAGCTTTCAAGAACTCATTTGAAAACTGTGAATACTACAAGGTGCCCCAAAAGTCTCCATACAAAGAAAAACTTTTGTAATGAATATTTTGTAAATAAAGGTATAGTTAGCTACAATTTCCCATTTTCCCTATGTGTGGTGACTTTTGGGATACCCTGTAATATTGCCTATCTCAAAAGTTTACTATGAGGGTTACATGAGTTAATGTAGGTAAAGTATTTAAAGCAATGCCTGACATATTTGATAGGACAGCCTTGCTAATAAACTATCTAACAGTGAAGAAAAGGAGAAAAGTCACAGTACATAGTTGCCCCTTTGAAGGGAAAGATAACAGTGCCCAACAGCCCCTTGTAAGATTAACCACCTGTGGCTCAACTCATTAAGATTAAAATTGTTTTATTTGAGAGTTTTGTTTTTAACAGCCCTGAAGAGCCCTGAGCAGACAGCATGGGTGCAAACTCCCTACCCCAGTTCCTGACAGACCACATTCCAAACACTATGATAAGCCAGCCTCACAGAGAAGAGAGAAAAAAAGGGGTAAAACAGACACAGCTGTTTCACAGCCCTTTTGCTATCAGCTGACAGCAATCACTTTTTTCTTCTCCTTTTACCTTCATCAAAAAGTCCAAGCCTCTTATTCTCCCTGCCAGCA
>NW_012155285.1:1892457-1894323 GCF_000956105.1 Propithecus coquereli
AGTCACACACAAAAAAAGAATAATTAGGTACAGTATATACTCATCAATCTGTGTTTTCATTGCTTCTTCTTTACAGGTTTCGGGGAAACCATATAATCAGAAGCTCACTCAGGAAGCACAGAATCAGACTGTAGACAACTCTGTGGATTGAGAATAAATTCCGTGGTAAAAAGACTCAGTCCACCACTACACATCTATTAGAATGGCCAAAATCCGGAACACTGACAAGGCCAGATGATGGTGAGGATGCGGAACAACAGCAATTTTCACTCATAGCTGGTGGGAATGCAAAATGGTGCAGCCACTTGGGAAGACAATTTGTAGTTTCTTACAAAATTAAATGTACCCTTAACATACAATCCATCAATCATATTCCTCAGTATTTATGCCAAAAAAAGCTTATATCCCCACAAGAACACACACACACACACACAAATGCTTATAGCAGCTGTATTCATAATTTCCAAAACTTGAAAGCAATCAAGATGTTCTTCAGTAGGCGAATAGATAAATAAAATGTGGTACATTCATACAATGGGATATAATTCTACACTAAAAAGAAATGATCTACCAAGCAGTGCAAAGACACGGAAAAAACTTAAATACTTGTTTCTAAGTGAAAAAGCCAGTCTGAAAAGTCTACATACTGTATGATTCCAACTAAATGACATTTTAGAAAAGGCAAAATAATGTAGACAATAAAAAAAATCAGTGATTGCTATGGATTGGGGTGAGGGAGGGATGAACAGGTGGAGCACAGATAATGTTTAGGGCAGTGAAACTACTCTGTCTGATACTGTGATGGTGGAAGAATGTCAGTACACATTTGCCCAAGCCTATAGAATATATAACACCAAGAGTGAACCCTAATGTAAACTATGGACTTTGGGTGACAGTGGAGAGTCAATGCAGGTTCATTGTAACAGATGGACCACTCCAGCAGAGGATATTGATAGTGGGGGAGCCCTGCACATGTTGGGGCAGGAAAAATACAAGAAATCTCTGTACCTTCCTCTCAATTTTGCTGTGAACCTTAAACTATTCTAAAAAATAAAGTCTACTAATAAAAAAAGACCATCTACAAACTCTGTTGCAAAAATATTACTCTACTTTGTTTTCTGTAACTAGATTTTCTTACTATATACCTCATTGAGTCTGATGCAACAAATACAATAAACTGATCACTTTTAGATAACTCAGGTAACTTCAGTAACTCTTAACATATTTGAAGCCTTAACAGTCTAAACTCAGCACTCTTTCTTCCTCAGATTGCATCTATTTTCAAAGGAAGCCTTTCTGTTATCATGGGTAATTGTCATGTCTTTCATAGTTACTTAGTATCTAACAAAGTGTTAATAAATATTTGTTGAATAAATAAATTAGCAAATATAAGGTATTTCTAGGTGTAAAATATCTATGATACATTTCTAAAAAATGACATCTACTCCAGTCATTGCAGTTTTCCTCTTCTTGATTATAAGGGAAGACTTTCTTGCCTTATCTAGTTGGAACTTAAAAAGATTTGAGTATTGAACTATAATATCTAATACTTCTTATAAACCCTTGTTTTATTCCCTACACCATGACTATTCATTTTGCCACTAGGTTATCCAAGGTATGAAGAGTCTAATTCACAGTCTTAATGTTTTGCAACCAAGAGAGTACTCTAAAACCAGGGACATTTGGAAATGCTCAAAGCAAATTTGTCACAACCATTAAGACAGTTTGAAGAATTTAGAGGCATGGATTAAAGATGACAAAATATTGACATGCATAAGACATTTCAGCACAACAAGAAATTGTCATACTTAAAATACCTACCACCCTCTGGTGGAAAGCCATAGAGGAACGTTAGAAATGAAGTTT
>NW_012155285.1:1897055-1898361 GCF_000956105.1 Propithecus coquereli
TGTTGAGTACATGGATTTCCTTCCTATACTTGATATCATTCATATATTTTCCCACATCATATTGAAGTCCCACCTGCTATTTAAACCATTCGCTGAATGTCCCAGGCCTTCCGATCTCCCCAATCTTGGGACTCTGACTGTGTGTGTGTCTGAATGTATATTTACCACACACACCCTGCCTTGTATCATTATCTCACCAACAGACCCCCCATAATTTTCTCAGCTTGCACACATTGATAAAGTGAGCCCTTATTTTAAAGATGCCTATGTGGCAAGGAACAGAGATCAGCTTCTAGACAAAAATCAGCTAAAAACTGAAGAACTGGAGCCCTCAGTCAAGTTTGGGAGGAACTAAAGTCAGCCCAAAACCCTGCATAATTGGAAGTATATCCTCCTCAGCTAAGTCTTAGGTGGGACCTCAGCCATGGCTAACACCTTGATTGCAATTTCATGAGAAATCCTCAGGTAAAGGACCCAGTTAAGACTTGCCTGGACTCCTGACACCCAGAAACTGTGAGATAACAAACATGGGCTTGAGTTGCTAAACTTATGGCTGATCATCTGTTACGTAGCAATAGATAACTAATGTACCTGGGCTAGGAGGAAGAGGAAAGGCAGACATTAGAATCTTACATTTGGGACTGAGAAAAGAAACAATCCAGAAGCACGTAGATTGGTACTGATAAAAGGTCATATAGTAAATGCAGTACATTGTAGGAGAAATGCAAAGAGAAACTCAAACTTCCTATCTTATTAGAAAACTTTTTCCACGTGGAGCATCTTCCCTATTGCATGATAAATATTCTCTATTATCTATAAATAACAGCAAAGAGCTTGCTTGTGGAACATGATGATGTTGGTTTTCTAGTACTGCACAAATATTTAAGAGCACTATATGAAACTTACAATTCAATCGAGGGATGATCAGATGGAGTATCCTTATTTTGTCCTTACTCTCTCAAATCTTCTCATTTATATCTTGCTTACTCCATTTACTTATCCTTGCAGTGTTGCCTCATTAGGCAGATGTGAATGTTACAACGTAAGAAAAAAAAGAACCCTTTTTGCTCTCCTCCCAATTGAATTTTCCATATACTTCCTGAGAATATAGATAGTGCCTAATAATTTATAAAGAATGGAAGCTAAGCTAAAAATATTTTGCCTTATTGAAATGATGCCATGCAGCTGAAAATATCTGTCATGTAGAAGCTAATTTGCCTTAATTCAATAGAGGTAGTGTGCTGTAGAATAAAGAACAAGAACTTAGAAGCTAGAAAACATTTGAATTTGAATCTTGCTTCTATAA
>NW_012155285.1:1900331-1903307 GCF_000956105.1 Propithecus coquereli
CTGAGATAGCTTGTTTTAGCTTGAGTCCATACTGACATCAGAATAGCATTCCCTCTAACCTGTATCAAGTTTAGTGGTGGTCTTAGCCAAAAGACTACATCTGCAGTAGGAGGTATATCCAGCCTTCTTATTTCAATTATTTGCAGTGAGGTGCTAATGAAGCCGACATCTTAGATTCAGTCAAATAAAATTTAAATGTATTTATTGCTATCTTAACTTCACCCAGAAATTTAAAATGCAGGTGTTTTATCATTTGAAGTCATGAAGAATTATTAATAACTACTTGAAAAATCTCTCATTTTACCTGAAAAATGTCTCTACTATAAGTGCTATGAATGTTAGATTAGTAGGAGAACAGGGCTCTAATATAAATAGAATACAATATCTTCTAAGCCTAGAACCTTCATGTCAGAACACTGTCTTAGTTTGGATTTCCCTCAAAACAAAGCAGAGGCAAGAATGTGTGTGCTGGAAGGTTATTTGGGATGAGATCCTACAAAGCAAGAGTAAGGATCTAAGAGAGAAAGAAAGAACAAAATGAAAAAGCCAAAATGAAAGAGAAAGAGAGAGAGAGAATGAGTATAAGTTCTACTAGGATTTCTGAGAAATGTATAGAATGTCACCCAGAATTGTTCACATAATGGATAGCAGACTAAACATTCTATCTCTGATCCCTAATTGTTCAAGGATCATTCTTGAGAGCACTCACTATCTTACACTTATGGAATATTCATTTTAGCATGCCGGAGCAGCAATATCTCATGTTATGAAAGACGTTGAGGCAAAATGAGGAAAGCTGGATGGTACAATTTGAGGTGGGACATTATCAGTAAAAGATGAATCAAAGCCCTACAGAACTGCAACTGAATTTGAGGTATACCATGACATGTAATGTCAGAACCAAGCTCTCTCTTGTAGTTATTGGGTAGATATTTCCCTTGAAATTATTTTTCAGACAATTCCTAAAATGTCCTTCTTGGGAAACTACGACTTTTATCCCTAAATGAAAGATAAGTTCAAAAGGATGACTGCTTCACCAAACCAGACAAAAACATTGCAAAGAAAGAAAACTATAGGCCTGTAACTCTGATGAACATAGATGCAAAAATCATCAACAAAATACTAGCAAACCAAGTTCAACAACACATTACAAAGATTATTCATCATGATCAACTAGGACTCATCCCAGGGATCCAAGGATGGTTCAATATATGCAAATCAATCAATGTGATAAATCATATCAGTAGAATAAAAGACAAAAAACATATGATCATTTCAGACATAAAATCAGACACATAGACCAATAGAACCAAATAGTGAACCCAGAAATAAATACATGTATCCATAATAAATTAATTTTTGTCAAAGGTGCCAACAACACAGGGGCAAAAACAATTTCTTCAATAAATGCTGCTGGGAAAACTGGATATTCATATGCAGAAGAATGAAACTCAACCCTTATCTTTTACCCTACAGAAAAATCAAATCAAATGGGTTAAAAACTTAAATCTAAGACCTTAAACTATGAAATTACCACTAAGAGAAAACACTGGGGAAACACTTCAGGACATTTGGTCTAGGCAATGATTTCCTGAGTAATATCCCAAAAGTACAGGCAATCAAAGCAAAATGGACAAATGGGATCACATCAAGCTAAAAGCTTCTGCACAGCAATGAGAACAATCAAGAAAGGGAAGAGACAATGCACAGAATGCTACAAAATATTTTTATACTAACCATCTGACAAATGATTAATAACTAGAACATATAAGGAGCTCAAACAACTCAGTAGGAAAAAAATCAAATAATCCAATTAAAAAATCGGTAAAATATATGAACAGGCATTATTTCTCAAGGGAAGATATATAAATGACCAACAGGTATATGAAAAAATGCTCAACACCATTAGTCATCAGAGAAATGTAAATCAAAACTACAATGAGATATTATTTCACCCCAGTTAAAATGGTTTTGATCAAAAAGGCAATAATGAATGCTGGCAAGGATGTGGAGAAAGGGGAAGCTTCATACACTGTGGATGGGAATGTAAATTAGTGCAACCACTGTGGAGAACAGTGTGGTGGTTCCTCAAAAAACTAACAGTAGAGCTACAATCAAACCCAGTAATCCTGCTGCTAGGTACATATCCAAAAGAAAGGAAATCAGTATATGAAAAAGATCTGCACTCCCTTGTTTATTATAGCACTATTCACAATAGCCAAGATATGGAATTAACCTAAGTATCCCACAATGGATTAATGTATAAAGAAAATGTGGTATACATACATATGGAATATTATTCAGCCATAAAAAGGTAATGAAATCCTGTCATTTGCAATAACATAGATGGAACTGGAGAACATTATGTTAAGTGAAATAAGCCAAGTACAGAAGGACAAATCTTGCATGTTCTCAGTCATATGTGGGAGCTAAATATTAAAAACAATTGATTTCATGAACACAGAGTAGAATGATAGTAACCAGAATCTGGGAAGGGTAGCGGGGAGTGGAGGGAGATACAGTGGGAATGGCTAATGGGTGTAAAAATATAGCTAGATAGATAGAATGAAAAATATTTGATAGCATAACAAATAAGTTAGGGCATACTTTAAAATAACTAAGAGTGGCATTGGAATGTTCCTAACACAAAGAAATGATGAATGTCTGAGGTGATGGATACCCCAATTACCCTGACTTGATTAATCCACATTGTATGCCTGTATCAAAACATCTCATGTGCCCTATAAAGATATACAACTATTGTGTTCCCATAAAAATTAAAAATGAAAGAAAAAATCAGGAGAAAAAATTAAAATAATTGATCTTATGGAGACAGAGAGTAGAATGAAGATTAACAGAGGCTGGAAAGGTAGCAGAGAAGAGGGGAATGAGTGGGAGATGCTAAATAGGTGCAAAAATATAGTTAGGTAATTAGATAGAATGAAACATATTTGATAGCCACAACAAAGTGACTGT
>NW_012155285.1:1903997-1905626 GCF_000956105.1 Propithecus coquereli
ATTTCTTGTAAGTTCTCTCAGAGCCCTCAAAGATAGTAATCTTGGAGGCCTGAATGGAAACTGGAAGCTTCATAAAGTCTGACCTTGATAGCACTACAATGTCATTCCTGCCACAAACTATTAGTCAAGCATGTCACTAGGCCAGCCGAGACCCAAAGAGAAAGAAATTGAACTCTACTTCTTAATGCAAGGAGTAGCAAATAATTTATAGCCATCTTTAATCTGCTGCAGCTGTGATATTTGATCTTGGCTTCAAATCAATGTATTTAAGGGATTTTTAGGAAATACATGAAGTTTGCTTCACCATATTAAGGTCTCTCTTCTTAAAAGGCAAGAAAGTAAATCCCGGTTTAGAAGCCAGTCTCAGGAAGAAAGGGTAATCAAAGAATAAACAAAAACCAGAATTTTGAAAACAGATATAAAAACTGCAAAGATTTATCATACTTATTGCCATCGAAACTTTAGAATGTGGTTTAATAATTAGATTCATATCTTGAAATAATATCATATACTGAATTCCCCTATTTTGACAAGGTTCATTATACAAAAACATTTGAACTATCTAAAATATTTGCAAAACTTTTCATAGAATTTTGCCACATCTGGAATCAAACATAGCTCATGTTTTAACTATTTCAGTTGTTGAGTATATGCTTGAAGATGTCATTTAAAAAAAAAATCCATTGATAAATTAGCAATAGCAGAATTGTCCTGCTCCTAATTTACCCATTAATAATTAACAAAGCCAATCTCTGTAGGCATAGATTCCTCACAGGTTTACTCTGGGACTTAATCTTATTTGTAGCTTTTAGAGTAAGTTGCAGACTGTCTTCCAATTCTCCTGTGTCATACAGGAATGTGTTTGACATCTGTTTGCTCACTTGGATTGCAATGAATTCCAGAGGCTTATGTGTTTGCCTTAGTACTCCCAAAAGAACAACTTGAACAAAGATAACAGTCACAGAGTCAGTAGTCCCTCCAAGATTGAGTAGAAAAAGACTGCACTGGTAGCCTTGGGACATTTGTACTGATTGCCAATTTTCTCTACCATTGAATCAATAGAAGAGCAGTTCTCCCTCCACAGACTCTATTGTGGAGGTCTAGATTTTCCCTTTCATTCCAAAGCCTTGGTCTCAGAGGGCAAGCAATGAAATGACTAACCAAATCATTAATGAGGCAAATTTAACTCTGAACCTAGGTCACGTTCCAGGCAAGGTTATAACTCAGAAACAATTTGATTATAGATCTTCTTTGTGTTCCCATTTAGTGTTCCTCTCGCCTATTTTAGAGCCTCATCTTACCCCAGGTATCTACCCTGTCCATCAAAAGGCTTTATTTGCCTATTTGTGGTATCCTATGAAAGTGTGTTCCATTGCAAGAGTTTTGTAACGTTTGTCTCTAATATTCCCCACCAATATAATCTAAAAATCATTACCAAATTAATCATTATAAAACAAAATTAAAGTTTGTAAAGTGGGGAGCAAGGATACCACAGCCTGGCATCCTTTGTCCTAATCCATACTTTTATGCTCCATGGCCCTAGGTCTTTCCATCGTCTCCACTCCTCTTAGTGTGTCCACTTCCCAGCCTGCTCCCCATCTCCAACATGAATACTCACCTTAAAAACCA
>NW_012155285.1:1906546-1909337 GCF_000956105.1 Propithecus coquereli
TTAGGATAATTAATGGCTTCCAGTTCATCCAAGTTGCTTCAAAAGACATTATTTCATTCTTTTTTATGTCTGAGTAGTAGGTGTGTGTGTGTGTCATATTTTCTTTATCCACTCATCAGTTGATGGACACTTAGGTTGATTCCATATCTTTGCAATTGTGAATCGTGCTGTGATAAATGTCCCTCTTACTCCAGACTTCAAGTTAACTGTACAGAAAAAATTAGTGTTAAAATTTCTTTTACACTTCCAAGAAATTGTACTGCATCTACAAATATATAAGACATTGTTCCATGCTAAAGGTTTTTCTTTTTTAATTAACAATTCATAATTTGTAAAGTATTTTTCCATACTAGTTCATATTGACCCATAATTTTTAACAGATATATGATATTCAGTTGCATACTTATACTATAAATTATTTAAACAATACCTTGTTAACTACATTTAGGTTGTTTCCAGTCTTTTGACATTAATAAAAATGCTGCAATAAACATTATTTTATCATATTTATGCACATATGTGAGTATAACTGTAATTTTCTAGAAGACGTATTCCTAGGTCAACAGATATATATTGTCAAATTGCCCTCCAAAGAGGGTGAATCAATTTATATTAAAGTTCCATAATTCTTATCCATATGTTAAAAATTCAAAGAGTTTGGCCCAAAACCATTTGGAGGGAAAGCCTGACCAGAATTGATAGGCAGTTACCTGTGGTCTATATTTCATACTTCTGTTCTGCCTATATATTTGCTTCACTTTTTGATAACTAGACCATGCTGGAAGTAATGACTATATAAAACTGAAAAGTTCCACGTTCTGAGATAATTTGCCTCCATAGTTTCAGATAAAGAATTATGGATCTGTAGCAATGGCAGTCTAAAAATTTCCATATCCTATGTTAAACACTCTCCATCCACTTCTGCCCAAACTGTCTTTATAAAAATGTTTGCAGTTTCTCAATTATGTAGTAAAGTACTGTTTATCATTATGGTTTTAATACACATTTATCCAATTATTAGTGAAGCATATTTTTAAATATCTAACAGACATCTGTTCAATGCCAGTTCATATATTTTGTCCATTATTTGATACTGATTTGTAAAATTTTGTGACATAGTAAGTTATTAAAAAATCTATTCTTTAACTCTAAATATTATTACTCCAAGTTTATTCCTTGAATCTTATTTTTTTCTATGATATTTTAAAGCATTCAGCAATTATTCATTATATTTAGTTTATCATGTATTTTTTTTCTTTGTGGTTTATTGGCATCCTCTTAGTTAGAAAACATTTTATATTTAGATGTATGTATTTGTGTTGTTTTTTTTTTATTCTACCTTTGGGACACATTTGTGCTATTTTCATATGTTTATGCTGTAAGTTAAATTTGAATCACTATCTTCTTAAATAGCATAATTTCAACCAAAATAACTTAATGTTACAGTGGTCAATATGAGGAACTTTTGATATGAACAAAATTTTTTGATCCCACACAAAGAAATGATAAATGTGTTTGCTCATTTTTTTTTATTTCAGGGTATTATGAGGGTACACACATTTTGGTTACACTTTATGTATTTGTGTTTTGTCTTATTTCACAACTTTATTTAATTTTGGTTCTATCTAAAACCTATTTTATTTCATTTCAGGCCTTAATTGATTAAATCATCAGCTCTCCCCCCCTTTCTAGTTGGTGATCCAGTTATATCAAAACCATCCATTGCATAATACCCATTGCATAATTTATTTTTCTTTCATGACTCGAAAATCGGCTTTTTGTCATTTATTAATTTCCCACATGTATCTTTGTTTGGTTTTGGTTTTTCTGTATGGATCCATGGACCTGTATATCTTTCATGTACTTAGGCTATTTTAATTATTTTAGCTTGATAATGTATTTTAGTATTTTGTTGGTTTAGTCTTTCCTCATTATTACTTCTCATCAGAATTTATATGTTAATATTTAGAATAAGTTCCCTTGGTTAAAAATGTGCTATTAATTTTACAGGAATTTTATTAAATTTATAGACTCATTTAGAGAGGATTAATTTTTTTCATGATATCTACCCTTTCTGTTTAAAAGTAGTTTTTCATTTACTTCGAGTTTCATTTATGTATCCTAGAGTTAAGAGTTGTCTTCATATGGAATGTATTAAGCCTTCTCCCTAGAAATTTTAACTTAATTAACATATTATATACCATTTTTTCTTCCATTGTATACTCTGTTTATTCTTCATATTTAGAAAAATTAGTGCTGTGAATCCCTAGGCTAGGGTTTGGAATCCAAACAGTAGGCTGGAGAGAAATGGTAGATTATGTAGATACCTCTGATGGGGTGTGTGTGTGTATGTGTATGTGTGAGTGTGTGTAAGTAAGAAAGGGGGCTATTGGGGAAAGGAGTTAATTTTCCTTTTTCTGCAAAGATAATCATTGATATGTCTTTTCCACCTATATAGAACATCAGTTCTGCCTGACAGATAGATGACCTATGTGGTAGGAAGAATTCTAAGATGACCCCAATGATGTATGCCCTTTTATAACCCCTCCCCCTGAGAGTGGGAGGGACTTGTGAATATTATGGAATATCACTCCTTTCATATGTTAATTATATGGCAAAAGGGCTTTTACAGATATAATTAAAGTCCCTAATCAACTGGTCCTGAGTTAATCACAGAGAGATTATCCTGGATGAGCTGACATAATCATTTGTGCCCTTTAAAAGAGAGTGAAGAGTCAGGAGACATTTTCCTGCTGAACTTGAAGATTTTAAGTTGTTTTTCTTGAGAAGG
>NW_012155285.1:1910327-1912436 GCF_000956105.1 Propithecus coquereli
CGACCTGGAGTCTGGTCGACATATGAGAGACTGATGGTCAGTATAAAGGTTGTAGAATTCCATGGCAGAGAATTTGGCATTCATCCTGAAAGTGATAATGAACCATCAAAGAATATTAAAGTTGTGGGCAAGATGGCTGACTAGAGACGTTGGTTGCCAGATCATCACAGAAAGAAGGAAAAGTTTTAGATGGATAAAAATTAGCTCAAGTGTAATTCTGAGGGAAAAATGCCAGAACCTACCAGAGATTACTTGGAAAGAAGTTGCAGAGCACAACAAAAAAAAGCAAGATTGGCAGAGATCAACCCCCAAGAAACTGGGAGCCTAGTGGAAAGGGTAACTGAAGGTTTTGTTTCTCTTTCCCTCACACCTCTGGAAGTCAGAAGAGTACTGAGTAGATGGAGAGCTTTTCTACCCTCATGAGCCTAAAAGATGCTGCTGCCAGTGAACTGGGAGCTTCTTGAAAACAAAGCACCAGGCTGCCAGACCCCTTGAGGTCACTCCCTGTCACCACAATTTGTAGCTGAGGTGGCAGGCACCATATTACTTCTCCACCCATTGTGTGACTTTGTCCTCCCCGGTGAGCTTCAGCTCTTCAGTTTTCATGTCACTTTTCCCACTTAAACATTTCCCAACTCCTGCCCAGATTGCAGCAGCAACAGGGGCTGGTGGGTCCTGAGGGATCTGTGTGATCTGAGAGCTTGGACATTCTGGGTTGGATGCTTTGCTGGGAAAGGAACAAAGATGATCAGAGTACCAGCTCTCCTCCATTCAGACTCTTTTCTTCTCCCTCCCCTCCCCTGTCCACTGCTGCCAACTGGCACAGGTGCCTCAAGGGATGATTGAGCTGGGGCTCTCAGGAACAGCTGCTTCCCCTCTGTTGGCACATCCACTATATTGAAGCTCCCACAGAGTGTGGATTCATGCCTTTCCCCTTAAAAACCTGCAACAAAAGGGTGCTTGGACTGCGAGCTCCCTGCCCACCAGCCATCCTTGGTGCTGCTCACTTATGCAGAACAGGGCACACCCCAAACAGAGGGACATTAAGCCTGCTTGAGCACTCCACAGACAACTTAGGACCAGCATGCTTCTCCCTGGCACAGTCAGGGATTGAACTTGGGGACACCAGGGGACATATCTGCAGGCCAGATCCCATACTCCAAGGACTCAATCATGTTGGTCAGGGGCACAGAGGGGAGACTTCTGAACTAATCTTGGGAGCCAGTGGAGCCCACATGGGCAAAACTGAAAGGAGAGTACATAGTGGGTTCAAGGCACAGCACACTTGCGGAACACCCTCCCACACAAGAAAACCATACTGTTGGGCAAGGGCAGGATCTTGAGCAAGGAAACCCCTGGGCTGCAGCAACATTGTTTGTGAGTTCAGCTAGTTTGGGATTCTGCTTGTGGTCAGACACTGGAAGGAGACCCAATGACAGGGGATGAAGGAGAAGAGCCACACCCAGTTCTGACAGCCAGTCTGTGAACCCTAGACAGCCCCACCCACAGGAGCAGACTTTCTGGCTTGGTGGGGCTGCTTCAGCCCCTCCCTGGTGGCTTTCCTCAGTGGCGTGGGAGGTGACTCGTGACCTCTGCTGAGACAGCTCTTGTGCCTGCCTTTGTGGAGCCTGAAGGCAGGCTCATCTGACCAGCTCCACCCAGCATAGTTTCCCCACTTGCCTGTGCTGTGGTGCAGAATAGAGAGTCCCCCAAGAGCTCCAGGGTCTCACCCACTATCTGGGACACTCAAGCTTCTCCTGAGGGGCTAAGCTGGTCATAGGTCCCAGAAAACAACGCTGAAGCTGGCTTTTTCCTGCAAGCTTCATCTACTGGAAGGGAGGACAACCTATACATGCCATTATAGCATTTACTGATCTTACCCACAAGTACCACCTGCTATCTAGAGATTAAACTGGGCATCCCAACATAATTCGTACAGTTAAGAAGACCACAGGGCTGGGGAAAGAAAGAGGATTTCAAAGACCTCCATCTTCCCTTGTCAACAACAGACAGGAAATCCACCCATGCACATAGTACACCACTGTTACAGACTATAAATAACTAGCAATTAAGAAAATCATCACACCATCTATAACAAAGGTATCTATC
>NW_012155285.1:1914491-1915917 GCF_000956105.1 Propithecus coquereli
AAAAAAAAAAAAATGACAAAGATTGTCATTATATAATGGTAAAGGGAGAAACTCAATAAGAAGACACAAAAATCCTAAATATATGTGTATCTAACATAGGTGCTCCAAGTTCACAAAGCAGATTCTTCTAGATCTAAGCAAAGAAATAAACAGTAGCATCTTAATTGTTGGAAACTTCAACACTGCACTGAAAGAACTAGACAGATCATTGAAGCAGAAAATGAATAAAGAAACACTGGACTTAAACAGGATACCAGAAGAAATGGACCTAATAGGTATTTATAGGACATTCTACCCCAAAATTACTGAGTATGCATTTTTTTCTCATCAGCACATGGGACATTTTCCAAGATTGATCATATCATAGGCCACAAAACATGTCTCAACACATTCAAGAAAATCAAAGTCTTACCGTGTATCTTCTCGGAGCACAGTGGAAAAAAACTAGAAACCAATTCCAAGAGAGATACTCGAATCTATGGAAAGTCAGGGAAATTAAATCACCTGATGCTGAATGATCCTTGGGTCAATGATGAAATTAAGACGGAAATAAAAAGATTCTTTGAACTGAATGACAAAAGGAAGCGAGCTTTCAAAATCTATGAAATAAAATAAAACAGCCCTAAGGTAGAAATTCATAGCTTTAAATGCCTAATCAAAAAGACAGAAAGGCTAAAAAAATAAAAAAGACAGGAAGACCACAAATTAACAACCTAATGTCATATCTCAAGGAACTAGAAAAAGAAGAACAAACTAAACCCAAAACCAGCAGAAGAAAGAAATAACAAGGCTCAAAGCAGAACTAAATGAAATAGAAACAAACAAAAAAGGATCAATGAAGTAAGAAGTTGGTTCTTTGAAAAGATAAACAAAACTGATATACCACTAGCCAGATTAACCACAAATAGAAGAGAAAGACTCGAGTAACCTCAATCAGAAATCAAAAAGGAGACATTACAACTGATACAGCAGAAATACAAAATATCATCAATGAGTACTATGAAAACCTCTATTCAAACAAACTAGAAAATGTAGAGGAAATGTACAAATTGTTGTAAACACACAACATCCTAAGCCTGAATCAGAAAGAAATAGAAACCCTGAAGAGATGAATAATGAGCAGTGAGACTGAAGCAGCAATAATAATAATAAAAAAATCCCTGAACCAGATGGATTCACAGTCAAATTTTACCAGACGTACAAAGAACTGGCATCTATCCCACAGAAACTCTTTCATAACATCAAGAAGGAGGGAATCCTCCCTGGTTCTATGAAGCCAGTATCACTCTCATACCAAAGCCAGGAAAGGACACAACAAAAAAAGAAAACTACAGACTAATATCCCTTATGAACACAGAATCCTCAACAAAATACTATCAAACCAAATTCAACATTACATCAATAAGATAATCCACCATGATCAAGT
>NW_012155285.1:1917552-1919098 GCF_000956105.1 Propithecus coquereli
ATTTGAGTGATGTCATTGAGTTCTTTGAGTAAAACCAAAAAATAACATCCATATTTCCCGCCTACTTCTGAAAATTTTTGAGATGTTAGGCAGAAGAATCAGCCAGATGGCATATAAAAATATCATCTTTGGAAACAACTGCTCCTCACCAAACTGGACTACCAGGGACAGGACTTGTCGTCCTATCTTAAACAACTAAAAAAACTTAGAAAATATGTGAAACAACATGATTAAGACATTGGATAGTTTGGGGCAGCTAGGATGTGATTCCCGGGAGAAGAAAATTAAACAAGGTAGACCCAACAAATTCACCACATACTTCCCTGAAGCAATTTTCAATGTTGCAGCACAGGCAGAAAAAGCCTAAACATAGCCTAGCAGTCTCATCAATTTGAGTTGAAGGAGATCAGAGTTTAAGGAGGCTAGGATTTGGAAAAAGAATGCTTAAAAATGAGAACTGTGCACACAGAGGGTTCCAGAGATCTACAAGAAGGTTCTTGAGATCGTGGCTGAGCACTGATCTGACATTGCATGAAAAGAAATTATCCAAGGTCAGGGAAAATGTCAGGGAGCAAACCATGAGAAAGCAGTAGGCATAACAATTCATGGACTTCAAAAAGGCTATAAAGAGTTTCTTGTCCCACCAGACAGAATGTAAAGATTCTATAGGATGTGGGGCACCAGGTAAGATCCCCACAAGTTTATTGCCTTAATAGTCATGCCTTAAGAGCATAACTTAATTAGCCCTAGAATAAAGGCTGCTTTAGACCAACCATAACAAATTTAAAAGCAATTGAATAAATACGCAACTGATTCCAAGTAATTTAACTGCATTTCAACACAAATTCTAACAACCAAAAAATGTAAATTGACAATGTTCATCATCTAATCCAAAATTGCCAAGCATTCAATGATGCCAAAAAACGTGACCTAAAGCTAGCAGAAAAATCAATCAAGAGAACAATCCCAGAAATGAAAGACGATGAGAGTAGTAGACAAGGACAATTAAAGAACTTTTAAAAATATGTTCCATATGTTTAAGAAGGTGGAAGAAAGCACGAGTATTATTATCGAAGGAAGAAAAAGAATTTTTAAGGGACACACTTGAGATTTCCAGAGAATAATAATTGTAATATCTGATGTGAAAAATATACTAGATTGGACTAACAGCAGATTTGGAGAATTTCTAGCATTGAATGTTTATATTAGACAAATACAAAGGTCTCAAGTCAAGAAACTTTAAGCTTTAAGAAACTACAAAAGAAAGGCTAACTAGCTATAGGCTGAAATGGGCATGTGAAGAAAATAAAGAGCAGAAGTAAGATAAAAAACTTACAAATGACAATTAAATAAAACTAAAACTTGGCTTTTTCAAAGGATTACAAATGAGAAACCACCACCCAAACTGACAATGAGAGGAGGAAAAGGAAGACAGAAACATGAAAGATGGGCTATAACTACTGATCCTATAAATGTTAGTAGGAAACAAAGTGAAATTATAACAACTTTATTTCAATGAGTTGAATAACTTAGAAGAAATGGACAA
>NW_012155285.1:1919787-1920866 GCF_000956105.1 Propithecus coquereli
TATATATGTAACAAACCCACAGTGAACATCATACTGAATGCAGAAAAATTGAAAACATTACCCATAAGAACTAGAACAAGACAAAGGTACCCACTGTCACCACTTCTATTCAACATAGTAGTGGAAGGCCTAGCTAGAGTAATCAAGCAAGAAAAGGAAATAAAGATATCCAAATTGGATGTGCCCTTCAATTCATGAGTAGTAAAGAACGTGTGGTGTGTATATATCATGAAGTACTCCTCAGCCATAAAAAGGAATGAAATAATGTCATATCCTGCAACGTGGAGTCAACTGGAGACCATTATCCTGAATGAAGCATCTCAGGAATTGGAAACTAAACACCTATGTTCTCACTAATAAATGGGAACTAATAGATGGGTATACACAGGCAAAAAGTGATATAAAAGACATGAGAAACCAAGAAAGGGGGAGGATGGGAAGGTGGGCCTGGGATAAAAACTTACCTATTGGGTACAATGAACACTATTCTGGTGATGAACACAACAAAAGCCCTGACTTAAGCATTATACAAGGTATCCATGTAACAATAACACTTGTACCCCCCAATTAATATTTTGAAATTAAAAAAAAGAAAAAAAGAATTTTAAGAGAAAGAACAGCAGATTGCTGTATGTGGCAGATTTCAAAAATGGTCACTAAATTTTGTAGCTTATCCTAAAAGGTATAATATTTATCCTCCCTCCTACTCAAAGTCTGAGATTGGCCAGGTAACTTTTTTGGCTAATGGAATATCAGCAAAGTTAACAACCAAAGGCCAGAAATGTGTTTACATTTGAAGTTCTGTCTCTTTTACTGCTTTCATAAACTATGCTCCATGTGAAAAAGCCTACACTAGGATGATAGAAAACCAGTGGAACAGAGATGAGTTTGCCAACTTAGGCCCTTCTAAACAAATCCAGCCCTAGCCAACCTCACAGATGATGTAAAAGTGAGCCTAGCATAGTCTAGCCCATATCACCAAGACACAGATGTAGGAACTAGAAAAATGGCTATTATATTAAGTCACTAATTTTTGAGGTTGTATGTTATTCAGCAAAAGCTGACACACTGTGCTTTTT
>NW_012155285.1:1932106-1933531 GCF_000956105.1 Propithecus coquereli
GGTAGTTGCTGATTGCCTTCTCTGTAAACCAAGGCACCTGGACTTAATGACATGTTGGAATCCCTGGTATAGTGGTTGTAGTAATGTTGATGGCAGCAATAGTGTTAGTGATGCTAATATTTGTGCTCACTTGCTCTGAGCCAGGTATTATTCTATTAATAAAACCTTAACATATTAATTCACTTAATCCTTGCAAATAACCCTATGAGATAGGAATTATATTAATACTAATTTTCTACATGAAGAAACAAAGACAGTTTGAGTAATTCGCATGGGTTTACACAGCTTGGTAGTGAAGGAATTGGACTTCAAACCCTAGCACTCTAGCTCCTAAACTTTACTACTTCAAAAAAAATATATACCACTGTTGTAATTTGAATTGTTATACATTTATGTGGAAAACAAGGTTTGTATCTTCAAACATGTGGAAGCCCATCAATAATTATGCATTTTAGGAGTCTTCTCAATAGAAAGATATATTTGCAGTCATCCACAAATTATCATCCATTTGTTCTGATCACTGATATAGCTTTACAAAAAAGTCAATCTGATATAAAGGCAAAATCCCTAGTAATATACATATTCTAGTAAGGCATGTGGGTAACCTTGACTTTGTTAACATAATCTACAGAAAATACTTCAATTTATAATTATGATGAATTATGTCAGTATTCTGGATACTAAATCATTCATTTTTTTCTTTTTTTCCATTTTTTATTATTTATTTCAGAATATTACAGGGGTACAAATGTTTTGGCTACATGAATTGCCTTTGAATAGTTTGAGTCAAAGTTATAAGTGTTCCCATCACCCACATAATGTGCATTGTAGTTAGTTGTGATTTTACCCATTTCCCTCCTCCCCCTCCCACCTGATGATTTCCGTTGAGTTCTACTTCCATATGTGCATACAAGTGCTGATTGGTTAGTTCCAACTTAACAGTGAGGACATGTGGTGTTTGTTTTCCCACTCTGCCAATACTTTATTTAGGAGAATAGTTTCTATTTCCATCCCGGTTGTTGCAAAAGGTGTTAATTCATTTGTTTAATGGCTGAGTAGTACTCCGTGGTATACATATACCACATTTTATTAATCCACTCTTGAACTGATGGGCACTTGGGTTGATTGCACATCTTTGCAATTGTGAACTGTGCTGAAATAAATATTTGGGTGCAAGTATCTTTTTGAAAAAATGGCTTTTTTTTTTTCCTTTGGGTAAATATCCAGTAGTGGGTTTGCTGGAGCAAATGGTAGATCTACTTGTATCTCTTTAAGGTATCTCCATATTGCTTTCCATAGAGGTTGTACTAGTTTGCAGTCCCATCAAAAGTGTATGAGTGTTCCTTTCTCTCCATATTCATGCCAGCATCTATTGTTTTGGGACTTTTGATAAAAGCCATTCTCACTGGAGTTAGGTTATATCTC
>NW_012155285.1:1933581-1934314 GCF_000956105.1 Propithecus coquereli
TGTCTACAGACAGTGGTGATGTCAAGTAGGTAGTAGGATAAAGAAGTATGGATTTCAGGGAAGAAATGAAGGCTGATGAAGTAGATTTGCAAATCATCAATGAGATATGGTATTTATGGAGATTAGATGAGTTCCCACAGGAATTATAACTGCAGACAGAAGAGAACTCTTGTGAATACTACACCCTAATAGCCTCCAATGTTAATAGAGACTGGAGACAAGTATCAGCAGAAAGGAAGAAAATGAGGCAAATGTGGCCTTTTAAAACCAAACTAACAAATGTATTTTTTCATGGAAGGAGTAATCAGATGTTTTCAATGTGGCTTTTAGGCCAAAGAAAATGAGGACTAAAAATTGACTCTCATATTCGTTAATAGTAACGGGAAACTCATTGGTGACCTGGAAGCCTCATAATTACTGTGCAATTTATTTTATATATTTACAGGCATTCTTTTATGACAAGTACAAAAAGAAATGCAATAGTATTTGGGGGAATGAATTTTATTGCTATAGCTCACTGATGGTTAAAATAATCTTGCGTTCCAGTTAAGCTATTGATGTTTCCTCTGTTTGAGTGGATAAAAATAGCATAGACTTTGCACAGTTAAAGACGTGAGCTTGAATCTTTATCTTGAATTCATTAGATCAGTTAGATAATCAAAAATTTTTAACCACCTAGAAACTTAATTTTAACTATAAGTGAGAATTTTACCCAGTTTATAGGGCTATTAAA
>NW_012155285.1:1934364-1935972 GCF_000956105.1 Propithecus coquereli
CACAGAGTAGAGGCTAGTTCTCCTTGATAAGAACAGCCTCTGTGGTTTTCCTGATTTTGTTTTATTTAAGCAATGGCTTAATCATAAGCTAAGCATGGAAGGAATATTCATGTTAATTTTTAAAAAGGGATGGTGCTTTCCTAGAACTAAAACCATACCCTTTCTTTATAGGGTCCCTCTAGAACTGTCATGGTGCCTGTGGAAGTTTCTTTTAGCAAGCTGATATATTATAGCTAGGGTATAATGAGCTGCAAGGTCAAGAAGCGGCCAATACCTTCCCCATCTTGGTCCTAACCAGTCTTAACTTGTTCTGTCACCACATCCTGTCTTTGGTCAGGCTGGCGAGGGGCTTTTGACTCTGTGTTAAGCAGTGCCTGCCAGTTCCCTATCTCAATTATGGCTAATATATGCCATCTACAGACCCAAGAAGTTTAGTTGGCCTCCATATAAAGAAACAGGATAATTTAATGAAGTAGAAAAAAGAGAATAAGTACTTTTTGAGCATTTGAATTAATAATGAACATGCACATATGTTTTATGAGTGAATTGTATTCATGAAACTGTCATAAAAGTCGATTCACTTAGCAATGGGAAACATAAAAACCTAATCATACTAATTGTTTTCTTCTCAGTTGTTGTTGCTTAAACTACCCATTTAACTAAGAAGTAAAGACTAATTTTGTGACTATTAAATAACCTACTGTTTTCACAAATAAAACAGTTTTTCCAAAAATTAAACATTTTTCCAAAGAACCACAGAAGAAACATAAGTTAAATGAGACAGTAATGTTAAAAACACATATAAATTATCTGCCTAAGATATCAAGCAACATTGGGAAGACAACTAGTCTCTACTTGAGTAAAACTCTCACAGTTCATCCAAGCAAAACCAGATTCTCCAAAATAGTTCTGAATCAACTCTAAGCTGAAAATAGGAAAGCTTTTAAAGGTAGCCTAAACCTGAAGGAGAGCTGAAAGTACTTAACCATACATGGAATTCAAAGTGGTATCATCTTGACTGATTTGTCCCAATAAGCTAGCAAGAGAGCTCTTAGAAGTTCATTTTGTAGCCACTTAGTGCTATAACATTTTCTATTTTGCTTTAAAAAACATTGAAGTTGCTTTTTTTCATTTTTCCTCTTCAGAACTAAAGAAGTGTGAAATGCAAGTTTGGAGAATTGCTGAGAACAGCCCAATAGCCCTGCCAAATGAACATCCTGGGGGATATAACTTCTGTTCATTAGAGCAAGGCTGGCTGTTTAGGAAGCTGGCTCACCTGCTGGAGTTGGGGGAGTAGTAGGCAGGCAGATGTTAGTGTTTCTTAAAGTGGCAGATTGAACACCCCATTTGAAGGGCTGGAACATTGGCTAAGGAATTAGCTAAGGAATGTCCTGAAGGGCAATAAACTTGATGACCTATTTTGAATTTTTTTTTTTAATATAACCAAGGCTCTAGCCTCTCTTTTTAATGATGTAAAGGAGAAAAATTGGTCATGCCCAGTATTTTTCCTCATATTTAAGCCAGCAAATGTGGTTGTTCTATTACTTTACTTCTTGTCTTTTTCAAGTTTATCTCTTTTGAAACTACTTTAAAATATTTAGCAGAGGG
>NW_012155285.1:1936022-1937254 GCF_000956105.1 Propithecus coquereli
TCAACCTATCCTCCCAGACAATCAGAGGCAATTCTGGGCTAGGGCTGACTTCCCCTCCCGAGAGTTGGGGAAGGTACCCCAGGTATGACTTACTATGTGAAGGACAAATAATGCCTGCTGTTGTGGTCAGCCAGCTCACAAGATAGAAAAGGTAAGAGTTGAACTCAGTTGAGAAACCCCATCAGCCAGAAGCTAGCCCACTCTCCAGGGCATAGTGAGTTAGTCGGCAAAGAAAAGTATAGAGGGCAAGAAGCATCTCCTACAACACATTCAGTGTGACTAATCAAAAATTCATGTGCAGTTGCTTTTCTCTCCTTTTAAACAATCTATTTTCCACTGATGTAAGCCACTTATTTGAGATTTTTATTTTAATTCATTTTCTTAGTTGAAATGTATATTTGCGCTACTGTTAACAAGCTGATATTAACCTGAGAATTCTGTAGGAACACACAAAAGTGAAATATTGTTGAAACACTACCTACATTTTTTTTCTTTAGTAAACCCATGAATATCATTTCAAACAATGCTTCCAAAGGAATTGGAAAAAGGATAAAGCTAATTTCATGAAGTATGGATGACTTGGTCTTTCTTTTATTTATGGTCTAGGAATGTTATACACTGAGGAATCTAAAGCTGAGTTGATTTCTTTGGGAAAATAAATCTTCTATCATCTTGGATGAGGCAACTTATGAAAGATAGTAAGAACCTCCAGTGAAAGGTTGACATTATTATTTCTTTCTTACCCGCTTAGGTTTGTTCACAAGGTAAGAGATAGATCAACGCATACATTAATGAATAAATAAGTGGAATAAGGAAATAAGACAAACTACATATTGCAAGCTTTCATGATACTTCTCGGTAAGTCTCAGCTTTTTTCCAATTTCCCTCTCCGCTACTCTATTACATACCTTTCTCTCTGTCTCTATCTTTCCATCTCTGTCTCTGTCTCTCTCTCTCTCTCACACACACACACACACAGAATGGTGATATCTTTAGACTAGTGGACTAGAGGGGACTAGCTCATTTACATAGAAAAACTGCTGAATCAGAAGCATTGCTCACTTTTTAAGATCCTTTGTTAGCCTCAGCTATTCAAATTTCTCCCTTTCCCCACTTTGGCCATATTTCCTTAGGTTTCACTAATATAATACCTATTGTTTCTCAGATTTTAAAAATGTTCCAGTCATTCATAGGAAGGAATAATAATTGACTTTTTAAAAAATAAAGTAAGA
>NW_012155285.1:1950044-1950594 GCF_000956105.1 Propithecus coquereli
ATTCATGCCAGCATCTATTGTTTTGGGACTTTTGATAAAAGCCATTCTCACTGGAGTTAGGTTATATCTCCTTGTGGTTTTGATTTGCATTTCCCTGATTAGAGATATTGAGCATTTTTTCATATGTTTCTTGGCCATTAGTCTATCTTTTTTTGAAAAGCTTCTGTTCATGTCTTTTGTGCACTTTTTAATGGGATTGTTTGATTTTTTCTTGCTGATTTGCTCGAGTTCTCTGTAGATTCTGGTTATTAGCCCTTTACTGGATGTATAGCATGCAATTGTTTTCTCCCATTCTGTAGGCTGTCTATTTGCTCTATTGATTGTATCCTTGGCTGTGCAAAAGCTTCTTAATTTAATCAAGTCCTGTTTATTGATTGTTGTGGCTGTTGCCTTTGGAGTCTTCTTCATAAATTCTCTGGCTAGGCTGATAGCTAAAAGAAGTTTTCCAATATTTTCTTCTAGAATTCTTATAGTTTCATGCCTTAGGTTTAGGTCTGTTTTCCATCTTGAATTAATTTTCATGAGTAGTTAGAAGTAAGGATCCTGTTTC
>NW_012155285.1:1950644-1952266 GCF_000956105.1 Propithecus coquereli
TAACAAAATCATATTAAGTAGTTTATCATCCAAAATGACAGATTAAGCATACACATTTATTCCCTTTTCCTTCTAAGACTCCATTACGGTAACAACAAGAGAATAAAATAGGATAAATATTTAACAACAATGGAACATAATAGGAGTTAGGTACCAGCAGATAAGAGATTTTTGTACCTTTCTGAAAGAAGTGAAAGTAAATGAGTGAGTAGAGACTAATAAAGTAGAGCAGAGGGAGCTAGGATGTGTATGGTGCAGGCCATTGTTGCAAGTAATTAAAGTGCTTTGTCCCATTAATCCCAAAAGTAGTCATATGAATAATGTTAGTGTCTAGTAACTAACGTCTAGTATCTGGCAAGCTAGTAAGTGGTAGAGCTAAGATTTGATTCCTTTTCCCCCTAAATTCCACTCCATGATAATGTCAAAAGATCCAGTAAACATGTCACACTCACAAACACAGTGTGTCTATTAGGCTGTAAGATTTTTAGCTGTTCCTGTATTTTAAAATACACATTTTATCACTGTAAGAAAACTTAGACTTTGAGCATCCTACCTGTCTGATTTTCTCTCCAGTTTCTGCCTAATTCAAATGAAATAAAATCAATCACTTCCCCTCAAATTCAGTTTTTTAGAAGGGTAATGTGATGTAAATATACCTAAGAAAAGGTAGATGTGCTACTAATAATAAATTACTTTGATTGGCTACTATATAAACAGAAAGAGTTAAGCAATAATGTTTAGAAAACAGAAAGGAGATGTTGGAACATTAGTGAGAGCACGGAAGAGATTAAGAAGCATCAAAGAGGGATGCTGAGTAAGGGGCTTGGTATTTAGGTATCAAGGTGGAACTGAGTGAAGCAAATTAGTCTTGAATAATAATGAGTGATGATCAGTTTAATGCCCTGGAGAAAAAGAATGTTGGCAAGAGATTGGTTGCTCTAAAGCCAACTCCTAGACCACCTAAGAGATGAATATCTTTCCATTTCAAGATTCTAAAGATTTCATATATTTTGAAACAGATAACTCTCCTTGTCCAGGTAGCTATTCTTTTTTAATGTGTAACAATATTCAGTATTATTTGACAGTTTGAGAAAACCAGATTATAAAATCACAAATTATATTGAAACTCTAATTCAATTATTTGATTAAATGAATGGCATGTACACCTTTTATGCTGACATTTATTTATGAATATAAAGCAGAGGAGAACCTTTGTGAAGGTTTTTAGACTGTTTTTATCCAAGTTTTTTGGATTCTTTTGGATAATTAGAACATGTTGAAGAGACCAGCAGATTCATAAATTCAACTTTTGTAGAATATCCAAAAGTGACCAGCTGTATGGTATAAAATTACAGATTTAGATGCCAGCAAACCATTTATTAATAATTAAAATAAACTGGTATATGTTTAATTGCCTCTTATTGCTTCCAAAAACTACTTTTTTTTTCATTATCAAGATGTAATTCCTAAATCTATTCTTTACTATGAAGAAATTTTAGAAAACTTAAAAGTTGAATGTTTTAAGAGATACGTTATTCATAAAATTATGGTAGTTGCTGATTGCCTTCTCTGTAAACCAAGGCACCTGGACTTAATGACATGTTGGAATCCCTGGTATAGTG
>NW_012155285.1:1952316-1953224 GCF_000956105.1 Propithecus coquereli
TGCCAAGCATTCAAGAATGATTTTAAGGAAAAAGAGTTTGAGGAAGTGACCCCTATGTTTTAGAGACAGTGTTACAAGGTACAAGAAGATATTTCAAGTCATTGTTCCTCAAGTTTTTATACGACTGACCCCAACCAGCCACTATTGCAAAATCTGGAGTCCCATGATGGCATTCATTCATTCGTTCAACAAATATTTTTTTTTTTTTGAGACTCTACTATAAGCCAGACACTGTTCCAAGCACTGAGAAAGAATATATCTACTGGGGGGCAGGGGCCAGAAGCAAAAATCCATGCCCTCCTGAAGGTAACACATTTTTGGGTGCAGAAAGAGAAGAAAAATAAACAAACAAAAAACCCAACCAAACAAACAAAAAGCCCTGTTTTATACAGTACAATAGGAGGTGATAAGTACTGAAGAAACAAATGGCACTAAATAGTGAAGTTGGAAGAGCTTGTGGGACAGGCTGCAATTGTAAATAGGATGTCCTGGGGAGGATTCATAAGAAAATGAAATCCAAGCAAAGATTTGTAGGAGCAGAGGAAGTAAAACCTGTAAATATGTGGAGGAAGGATATTCCAAGCAGAGAGAATACAGTGCAAGCCTCCAAGATTGGAGTGTGCCTGGCAAGCTCAAGCAGCAAAAGTGGAGCAGAGTGAGCAGGGAAAGAATAGCATTGAATTCTGTCAATGGTACCAATACCATTATCGAGATTTCACATTTACTCTGATAGAAACAGGATGTCATTGGGGGGTTTTGAGGAGAGGTGTGACATAATTTGATATATATTTTGATGGGATGTTTTAAGAATAGACTCTATGGAGACAAAAATGGAATTAGGAAGACCAGCTGAGAGTCTATTGTAACAGCTAATGCAGAAATGATATAGTGCTTAGAATTAGGATAGA
>NW_012155285.1:1965659-1967192 GCF_000956105.1 Propithecus coquereli
CACAGAAACCTACAAGCAATCTAAAAAAACCATATGAGCCATCTTGGTGAGGAGGAGACATTCTAAACCAAATTCTAAAACTAAAGGCTAAGAAAGAAAATAGAATCTTAACAGATTTTATAATAAGAAAAATATTTTATTAGGTAAAAATAACATTGAGTGGATGAAAATATATTTGAAAAAATTATAATGAAAATGGTGGTCAAAAGTCTAATATCCAAAATATATTCAACAACCCACTCTTAACGTTTTGACAAGAAAATAAATGAAAGAACCAGAGGAGAAATGAGGATGAAAGATGTTCAAAGAAAAGGGAGGGGTAACTTACAAGTTAATTTTCTTTTTGTCTCCTTCCTTCCTCTCTTCAGGTGTTGTCTGGAATCATTTGTCATGCTGTTTACATTTGCTCACCTCTAACTCTGAATTCTACTCACACACTGCGGTTTCCATCCCACTACACCACTTAAACAGCTCTTTCAAAGATAATCAATGACCTCCTTGAGGCCTAATCCAATGAACATATTTTAGTTTGTGTTTTCTTCTTCACTTTGTTGAACACTATTAATCTTGCCCTTCTCAACACTCTCTCCTCATCTTTTAAACTTTTTATTTGAGCTAATGAGAGACTCACAGGAAGTTGCAAAAATAGTATGTACAACATAATCAGCTTCCCTAAATGGTAACATCTTATATAATCTTATATAATATCAAAACCAGAAAATGGACACTGGAATAATACTATTACCTAAACTGCAGACATTATACAGTTTTTGCAGTGTAGGATAAGAGTATGTATGTGTATGTGTGTGTATGTATATGTGTGTAGGATAAGAGTATGTATTTTTATTATGATACCACTCCTACCTTGTTGCTTATCATCTTTAAGCACTTACATTCCTCACATTTCTGTCATAGGCTCTCTTCTCTTTGCACTCCATGGCAGTACTTCTTGGCCAGCGATTGACTCCTCACATGTTCAGTTCTCTCTCTTGCCTCAAGATATGCACACATGGCATTCCCTTTGCCTGAAAAACTTTTGTAGTCCACCCTGACCCTATTCACCTCCTTTTTCCTGACTATCCCTGCCATTTTCTCTCTCAAGAGGTTTTCTCACCCTCTGCCCCATTGTATTAGGTTAAGTCCCCTTTGTTATGAATTCCCATTAGACCTTTTACTTGTTATGTAAAGAACTGCAATATGCTATTTTAATTACTTATTTAATTTCATGACTCCTCAGTAAAAGATCTAGCCCACAAGGGTGGGGAACACGTCCGTCTCATTTTCCGTTGTACTCCCAGTATCTGGCGGTGCACGGCTCCTAGTAGACCCTCAATAATATCTGCTAAGTGATGTCCTACACTTTAAGAAACTGATGAGCTGAGTTGACCATTTGCTGGTTTGACCTCAAATGACAATTCTTTTGCCATCCTGACCCCTATTCTAGTTCCTGTTATCTGTTCTAGTGCCTCAAACCTTGGCTTGTAACACAGCAGAACCACATGGGAAAAGTACAAAGCATAATATTAAAAGGAC
>NW_012155285.1:1969239-1970802 GCF_000956105.1 Propithecus coquereli
TATCAAATGTACAATTTTCTGTGAGCTTCTTATCAAATTGCATTTTGATAAATTCCCAGAATGATCACAGAGGGTAACAAAGAATAACAAAAGATCCTGGGTGGCCTCAAAGATTTGCTTAGTTTAATATATTAAATGCATGAGGAACATATTGAATGCACTGAGTAATTATTTTTATCATGGCACTTTAATAATCAACATTTTATACCTTTTAGGATATATATGATCCAATTTTGTAATATCATTGTTTAAAGTCAAAAATTGTTTAGTTAAATCTTTGTAAGCAGTGTCTATACCACATTTTCTTTATCTCTTCATTCGTCGATAGACATTTAGGTTGTTTCCATATCTTGGCTATTGTGAATAATGCTGAAATGAACATGATAGTGCAGATATCTCTTTGACATACAAATTTCAATTCCTTTGGATATACACCCAGAACTTGGATTTCTTGATCATATGGCAATTCTATTTTTAGTTGTTTTAGGAACCTCCACGTTATTTTTTAAAATGTATGTGCTAATTTAAATTTCCACCAGCAGTGCACAAGGGTTATCTTTTCTCCACATCCTCACCAACACTTGTTATCATTTGTTTTTTCGATAACAGCTATTCAAAAGGATGTGAGATGAATCTCGTTTCTCTGGTGATTTGAGATGCTTAACATTTTTTATGTATCTGTTGACTATTTATACCTATAAGTCTTTGGGCAAACTACTTAACTTCTCCAGCTCTAAATTTTCTCATTTACAAATTGAGAAGGAATTAGTTCAGTGGTTTCTATCACTGGCTGTACATTAGAAATACATGAGAAGCTTCAAAAAAAAAAAACTATTGGTTCCCAGACCCCATTCCCAAGAATTTTGGAATAATTGATCTGGGGTAAGGACCAAGCACCGTTTAAAACCTCTCAAGTAATTCAAAGGTGCAGGTCAGAGTTGAATACTACTGAGCTAAATTCTATCTAACATTTCTTTTCAACAAGAATTACATTTTCTTTCTATTATCAGTGAATTGAACTATAATGTATTCGGTTTTTCTCCGACTTATGTAATCAATGCTAAAATAGGTTTTCCATCACTCCACAAGACAGAATTAGACCATAGAAAAATATAGATTTAAATATACATTTAAGGGAAACATAAAAATATGTTCTACATGGATATTTGGGATTTATCTATTTGGTAGTTTTACTACGTAAAGTGGGACTTAATTTTGATGGCTCTCATGTGTCTCAGGGTATGTCCATACAGAGCTCGTGTCTTAAACGTAATACTCAAACACTATACTAACACCCATCTTCATTGAAGCATTTGAAAAAAACTTTCAGCAGCTGACGTGCTATCCCATCCAATATGCTGAAATGTCTTGGTAAGGCCTTCGTGAAACCTGAATGTCTGTAGGTTGTGATGACTCATTTTCTCAATATAGAGAAAAGTACATATGACTTTTAATCAACCTACATTTAGTATTTGATTTCAATAACTTTTATTTTTTCCATAAAGTGTGATGTCAAGAATTTGTTCTATTCATTGAAAAGCCTCATAAAAAGGTGATAAAAAT
>NW_012155285.1:1971292-1972118 GCF_000956105.1 Propithecus coquereli
GTGAGTACATGTGGTGTTTGGTTTTCCATTCTTGGGATACTTCACTTAGGAGAATGGTCTCCATTTCCATCCAGATTATTGCAAAAGGCATTATTTTATCTTTTTAAATTGCTGCATAGTGTACATGCACTCCACAGTGTACATATACCACATTTTATTATTCACTCATAAATTGATGGGCACTTGGGTTGATTCCACATCTTTGCAATTGTGAATTATGCTGCAATAAACATTTGAGTGCAAGTGTCTTTTTGATAAAATGACATCTTTGGAGTAAATACTCAGTAGTGGGAATAATGGATCAAATGGTAAGTCTATTTTTAATTCTTTAAGGAATCTCCATACTGTTTTCCTTAAAGGTTGTACTAATTTGCAGTCCCAACAACAGTGTATAAGCATTCCTTTCTCTCTGTATCCAGGCCAGCATATATTGGTTTTGGACTTTTTAACAAATGCCATTCTGATTGGGATAAGGTGACATTCCACTGTGGTTTTAATTTGCATTTCCTTGATGGTTAATGACTTTGAGCATTTTTTTAATATGTTTATTGGTCTTTCTTCTTTGAGAAGGTTCTGTTCATGTGTTTTGTCCACTTTTTAATAGTATTTTTTTTCTTGCTTATTTGCTTGAGTTCTTTGTAGAGTCTGGTTATTAGCCCTTTATCAGATGTGAAGCTTGTGAATATTTTCTCCCATTCTGTAGGTTGTCTATTTTCTCTGTTGATTGTTTCCTTAGCTGTGAAGAAGTTTTTTAATATAATCAAATATCATTTGTTAATTTTTGTTGTTGCCATGATTGCCATTGGGGACTTTTTCACAAATTCTT
>NW_012155285.1:1973318-1974549 GCF_000956105.1 Propithecus coquereli
TTTTTTTTTTTTTTGAGGATTTTCGCATCTACATTCATAAGGGATATTGGTCTGTAGTTTTCTTTTCTTGTTGTGTCCTTTCTTGGCTCAGTATCAAGGTGATACTGACTTTGTAGAATGAGTTGGGGAGAATTCCCTCCTTCTCAATATTATGGAATAATTTCCATATTATGGGTACCAGGTCTTCTTTGTAGGTCTGATAGAATTTGGCTCTGGATACATCTTGTCCAGTGGGTTTTTTTTCGGGGGGGTAGGGGATGAAGGGTAGGTTTTGTATTACTGATTCAATTTCACTCTTCATTATTGGTCTTCTCAGGAGTTCTGTTTTTTTCTGGTTGAATCTTGGGAGGTTGTGTGTTTCAAGGAACTTGTCCATTTCCTCTATGTTTTCTAGTTTATGCATGTATGGATTTCATGTATAGTATTCATGGATGGTGTTTTGTATATTTGTGGTATCAGTTGTCATGTCACCTTTTTCATTTCTGATTGAGTGTATTTGGGTCCTTTCTCTTCTGTTCTTTGTTAATCTAACAAGAGGTCTGTCGATTTTGTTTATCTTTTCAAAGAACCAACTTTTTGTTTCATTACTTCATTGCAATTTTTTGTCCTCCAATTCATTTATTTCTGCTCATTTTCTTCTAAGTTTAAGCTCTTTATATATTTTCCACTTCATTTAACAACACCATCATCTTGCCAGTGGTGTGTTAGAAATTTAAGGCACTCTTTTTCTAATCCAATCATATTTACTCCCAACATCAACTCTTAAAATATACTACTGCAAGACTACCAATTCTGTTTGGATATTTGTAAGATTTGTTTATTTTTCCTTTATAACAAGAATTCTACCACTCAGACCTTGATTTCTAACACCACTAAATGGAACAGAGGCTACTTGGAGAAGTCCTGACTCTAGGACTGGGGTGGGAAATAAAAAATATATATATACGAGATTGAAGCACCTTATAGTATCGGAAAGTAAGGAATTCTAAAAACAAACAAAAATAACCACAAAAATATTTTTTAAAACTCACAATACATAATAATGGGATATTTCAAAGGGGTAAAGAAGTCAACTGAAAGAGCCTCCCAATTGCCAAAGCAGAAACCATTTGAGCAAGAACCTAAGTAAAGGAGTGTTGGATAGTACCTCAAAGTATATCCATGAGTCTAGACTTATGTAAATAAATGGTTGAAAAAATAATAAATAGGGAAAAAAAGAGATGGCCCATGC
>NW_012155285.1:1976696-1977321 GCF_000956105.1 Propithecus coquereli
TGGCACAATCCAACAGTAATACACTGTTGGAAGGCAGGTAAATTGGTACTACAATTTTAGCAAATTATTTGACGATATCTACTAAGCAAAAAATATGTGCACAATGTAACCTAGCAATTTTAATCCTAGACATTAGATTAAATCCCATGAAATTGCTAATATTCAATTGTTTGTGAGTTACAAAAATGGCAATTTCATATGGTCCAGGTACCCAAAAGAAATGTTTCTATATATTTACCAAATGTTATTTTTATAATGTTTTATGCAATACCATTTATAATAGTTCCAAACTCAAAAAAAATGTTCAACCATAGAATAAATAAGTAAAGTGTAACCTATTCATATAGTTGACTATTATAAATTAGAGAGAATATTTGATTTACAACTATGTGTGACTATATGTTGTGCACAAGGACACTATTGATGAAAGAAGTCAGTCACTAAGAAGCATATACTACATGATATTGGTTATCTAAAGTGCAAAAATAGTGAAAACTAATCTAGATATTGAAAAGTCCTCAGATTGGTTACCTTACTGGGGTTAGGTATTAACTCGAAGAGATCACAAGAGAGCTCCTGGGCTGTGGTTGATGACCTGCTTCTTGATCTGGTGCTTAGTTCAGCA
>NW_012155285.1:1978831-1979217 GCF_000956105.1 Propithecus coquereli
ATACCTTGAAGTACATCCAGGGACACAAATGCACCTTATGAACTCAGAATGTTGTCTCCCTTAGAAAAGTAGGCATGAAGTAAGGGCCCCAGTTCACAGGAAAAAGACGTAAGAAGAATTGGTGCATTTTGAACGTTTCTTTTATAAAACAACTGTCCTTCATCATGGAGGAGATAATCACTGGAGTGGAAGGAAGTAAACAGAAGAGATGGGAAACGGAGTTGAGCCATGCTCCTAAAAATAATTTGCCCCTAAGAAGAGGCTTCCTCAGAAACCAAGAGAGATATAACCCTAAGTCCCGAAAATGCTGACATGATGTGAAGTTAGGGACTTGCATGCGGAATAGGCACAGAGAGTGTAGGCAGCCATTACAGGACTGTGCGGAG
>NW_012155285.1:1979731-1981603 GCF_000956105.1 Propithecus coquereli
ACCCTATAAAACTCTAGTACCTGGGGCACACAACGTCTGGAATGGAATTACAAAACACTTCCCCTATCTAATCCTGAGAAATGGCTTCCTATATTTTACCATGAACACTGCAGTCTCAACACTGTTGATGGATGCAACTAAAGCAAAAGTTGCTGGCCTTCTATACACCCATTGTCTGACCAGCAGAATGGAAAGGGCTGGACCACATCAGGGCAGGATTCACTGATTGCACTAATAGTCCACTGCAGCCAATGGAAAAGCAACACCTAGAACAGAAATGGCAAACACAGGCAGTGCATGTCACCACCACCACTTTCTACTTCCATCTCTGTATTTATTGCTAGCACTAACCTTGGCCTCAGAAGCTATATCAATACAGCAATCCAAGTAACCACTCTGAACTGATGGCAGTGCGCAAACCAGCTACAGCCCATTTTTCCTCTTAAAATAGCTTACTTGTGGAAACTGTGGCTCATCCCTAATTCCACAGGGTACTCGCAAGAATACTGGCTAACCTAAACTTGTAGTCATCCCTATATTTCATATTTTTCGTCAGAAATTTAATCTCTTGGCACTGGTTTTGCTTTGGCCATTCTTATTTTTGGCCCACATATCTTTCCATATCCATCCAGTACAGATTATGATATTCCACCCTTGAAGCAAACAGCTTATATATTAAAAGTGATATCTAAATATAAAAAATAAGGTTTATAATAGAAAAAATAAGAAAGTAATAAACTATACATCCATGATTTATTCTACAGTATACTTATCTAGTTGTATCATTATAAACTTTATTCTTTTTAAACTTCCCTTTAATGTTCTAATTTTATTTAGTCTTAAAGGACAATTCCGAAGTAACTTCTTAACATTTCACCTTTTTTCTGCTTCTGGTCAAAGAATAGAAACCAAGATTGGAGAAAGAAATCCTGTTTTTATGAGTATCTAGAATGAGTTTCTATGACAACCATGACCCTTATGCCTGTAGATATTTCCTTTTTGAAATGCGAAGGAGTTTGAAATAAAAGATTCTCTGAAAAGTGGCAATTTATGATGTATCAGCTGCATGACTTTCCATCACATGGGTCAGGCACACCAAGCTCAGAGAAAAACTTCCACAAGTGTTTCTTTTTGTAAGCAACATTTCACTAAACTCATCTAACTCTCCAGTCCTATTCCTTTTTCATCATCCCATTTAATGCACCCACATCTTATAATTGAATAGAAGGTTGTGCCTATAAAAAGGACATTTTTTTCCAGTGGAAATTAGGTAAAAGGAAAAAATCAGCTGACAAACACTCACCTTTGTCCTGAGAAGAGTTGCCTATCGAATGCTTTGCATATTGAAATAAACAGTTCTTGATATTCTTTTCACAGGAGCCTTATCTTTTGTCATAACCAAGCAGAGCATAAGTAAAAAAAGCTTAAATTACTTATCTTTTAAGTACTATAGAGAGAGATAATAGATAGATACAAATATATATGCTCTGAGTTTTAGTCATATACATTTATATATCCATATATAGATATGCCTCCATATATATAAAGAGGTCTCTCTATATGATGGTGAATAGAAATATAGCTATTATTTTTAAAAGCAAAGCATTCTTTTAAGTCTACAGAAATAACATCTAAATATATTTATTGTTGTTTTACAATAACTTAAAAATAGGGTTTGGCTTTTAAAATGAATGGACTCCATGTGATGGATACTTCCAATTAATTTAATTGCCAAGTATAATAGAAATTCAGAAATATTACAAAAAGATGTCTATTGGAAGATATGTGTGTGTGTGCATTTAACTGATGTATTGAAGGAGGAATTGTACACATTGATAATTCTGGGTTTTTTTGTTTTGTTTTTTTTACTGT
>NW_012155285.1:1982194-1982533 GCF_000956105.1 Propithecus coquereli
AGAACGGGTGCTAAGCAATACACTTCGCCCAGTCTAAAATTCTACTTCTCTACTTCTCTGCTATGGTAATTCCATTGAATCTCACAATTTTTTGTCTTAGCAATCACCCCATAATGGTAGCATTTGAAAACTTCCTTAGGAACAGTTTTGAGCAAATAAGATCAGAGACAGAGAATAGAGAATACAAATGGAGGATAAAACACAGGGTAAGTCTCTAGATAGATCAAATGACATGGCTGAGGCATGAAAGAGGACAAAAAGGTCTCTGAAGGACAGATAGTACAGCAATGATATTAAAGATTAATTATCTCCAAGTTTTGCCTCAGACAACTTCTTTTG
>NW_012155285.1:1989082-1989477 GCF_000956105.1 Propithecus coquereli
ACATTAGATTTTATTTTTCTATCTGAAGTTTTGTTAAAATTATGTATATTATTCCTTAACCTATGAGGAGAAAGAGTTATTAAGTTTGGTGGTGACCACACAAAGTCAAGTAAGCAACAGAAAGGGTGTATTCAATTATCATCAACTAAGTAGCTCTGGGATTAGGAATTGAAGTGCTCAATTTAGAGAGCACTAATCTAGGATCACAGTTTAAATATTACTAAAGTGAGTGATTTGATCCATGCTGAGCTGAGAAGAGAAGTGGTTTTATGCCCTGAGAAAACAAGACCTTGTTTTTTCTTTTACTAGCTTTTGCCCTCAATTGCCCTGATTTATGTGTTTACTAAGGCTTCTATGGAAACTTATTGGTTGAGGAACTTATCCTCCAGCTGAGT
>NW_012155285.1:1992352-1993117 GCF_000956105.1 Propithecus coquereli
TGAATAGGAGCTAGTTTTGTTATGTTTTGTTTTGTTCAGTTTTTTGTTGTATACCGTTTTGTATACAATTGGGTGTGAACTGGCAAAGAGTTGACAGTGAACTAATTTTTCATTAGAAGAGATGCCTATTACATTGAGTAAGTCTAGAAATAGCATTTACCATGCTAAACTTATTAGAAACAAATCTTATTTGCTAGACAAATCTATTATTTCTATAGATTATGCAACCATCGAAGGAAACAACTTTGTTGAAAGCAGATTCTAATGATATTTGCTGCAGGAATAAGGAGTGATAAGTATAGACGACTAATAAAACAAATGCATTGATTTTGCATTTCTTTGGGGAATCATCACAAGTTATGCATGGTCTTTAAATGCTTCTCCTCAACTAAACTTAGTTAAATGAATTCGTCCTTTTACTTATTTTTTTTAGAATGAATTAGCGTAAGAAAGTTAATCAGCCTTGTTTCAGTCTCTGCCTTTTTCCTCCTGGAAGATTTCCCCCACTACTTGTCTCATGGCACAGGTAAAAATCAGGAACTATATTAAAGACACCGCAGTTAAAGAAATTAAAGGAAACTGGACAATTCTGAAAAGAATGGACATATTAATAGAAAAGTATGTAGGCTGGGGTGAGGTAGAGCAAAAGTAACTGAAAACTGAAAAGTTTGACACCATCACATATTTACTTCAGAGCTTAGTTTTATTTAAGAAATGATAGGCACAAAAGTAAAAAGCAAAGTTAAGAGCAATTTGAAAAAACTT
>NW_012155285.1:1996820-1998180 GCF_000956105.1 Propithecus coquereli
GGAAAATTTAAAACTTTTGTAGCACACGTAAGTTGATTTTGAAAGTAGCACTTTAAAGGCTCATGCATTTCTAAAATTTACTTGTCAATGGGCAGAAAAGAGAAAGAATTTATCATGCAAATTTTTTGTCTGTTTTCAAGGCCAGGCTTTGCAAAACAGCTTTGTGGTTAGTTATTGTGTATACCTAACATATTTATAAGTTTTGACAATTTAAAAAATTATTTCAAAATATTAAGGGGGTACAAATGTTTTTGTTAGATGGATAACTGTACAATGCTTAAGTCAGGATTTTTAGTGTACTCATCACTAGAGAAAAATGTTCATTGTATCCAATAGGTAAGTTTGTATCCCTCTCCTCCTCCTACCTTCCCACCTTCTTGTTTTCCAATGTCCCTTACATATCTTTCTGCCCATATGTACTCATCCTTTAGCTCCCACTTATCAGTGAGAATATGTGGTGTTTGTTTTTCCATTCTGGAGAATAACTTAGGATAATGCTCTCCATTTCCATCCAAGTTGCTGCAAAAGACATTATTTCATTCCTCTTTATGGCCGAGTAGTACTCCATGGTGTGTGTGTGTGTGCGTGTATGTGTGTGTGTGTATTCACATTTTCTTTACCCACTCATGAATTGATGGGAATCAAACCACTCAGGTTGGTTCCACATTTTTGCAATTGTGAATTGTGCTGTGATAAACATTCTTGTGTAGGTGGGGTTTTTTTTGTTGTCGTTGTTTTTCTTTTAAATAAAATGTCCTCTTTTCCTTTGGGTAGATACCCAGTAGTGCGATTGCTAGATCTAATGGCAGGTTTACATGGATTTCTTTGAAGATCTCCGTACTGTTTTCCATAGAAATTGTACTAATTTGCAGTCTCACCAACAGTGCATAAGTAGTCCTTTCTATCTGCATTCTTACCGGCATCTACTGTTTTTTGACTTTTTTAACAATGGCCCTTCTGATAGAGGTAAGGTAATATCTCACTTTGGTTTTAATTTGCATTTCCCTGATGATTAGTGATGTTGAGCATTTTTTCATATGTTTGGCCATTTGTCTATCTCTTTTGAAAAACATCTGTTCATATCTTTTGCCCAGTTTTTGATGGAGTTGTTTGCTTTTTTTCTTGATGATTTGTTTGAGTTATTTGTAGATTCTGGATATTAGCTGTTTGTTAGATATATAGTTTGTGAATATTTTATCCCATTCTTTAGGTTGTCTATTTACTCTGTTGATTATTTCCTTCGCTGTGCAGAAGCATTTTAATTTAATTAAGTCCCAATTATTTATTTTTGTCGTTCCTGTAGTTGCCTTTGGGGTATTAGTCATAATTTCTTTACCTAGGCTGATGTCTAGAAGAGTTT
>NW_012155285.1:1998230-2001597 GCF_000956105.1 Propithecus coquereli
AAACTATAAAATTATACAGCACTGAGATTTGCCTAGAAATGTATGTATACTTGTACATATATTTGGGACACTAGGAAATTATAGGAAAGCAGGTAATCTTAGGACTCGCAGAAGGGCTTTCATTTATTTTTTCTCTTAAGATGACAGATATTTTTGGTTAAAAAAACAAGATAATTTGATAAGAAAAATCGCAGCATTAAAAGACATCCAATGAAGGGGACAAAATGGTGTGATAGGAAAAGTGTCAAATTGCTTGAAATTAGAAAACCTGAATCATCATGCTTGCTCTATCACAGATTAGCTGTGATAACATGCTCACAAGGTGAACAGGGAGGACGGAGCTTGATTCTAGTCTTTAACATGGAATTATAACAACCACCCTTTTCATCTCGCAATGTTGTTATGAGGATCAAATATCATAATGTATAAAAAAGAATTTGCAAAATATTTATTCTTGAAGTGATAATAAAAATGAAATCATTCATGTTGTACCGCAGCACTACAAACCTTTTCCAGAAAGAAGAGATTATTGAATTTAGTGAAGATGAGATAGGAAACTGACAGACCCTGCTCATTACAAAGTCATTAAGACCCAAACCAAGGTCTCTAACAAAAAAAAAGATGAGTGAAGAAACTGGTTAAGACCATTTAGAACCAAGATGGCAATGAAAACGACCTCTGCTTGTCCATGTTGCTCATCATACCCTGCTTATGAAACATTAGCATGCTAAAAGAAACTCCCACCATCACCATGACAAACTCCAGAAGTTACCTTATATGGTATGAAAAGGGAGGATGCCCTACCCCCAATTCCTGGAACTGTCCACCCCTTTCCCAGAAATCCCATGAATAATCCACCCCTTTTGTAGCATATAATCAGGACCCAGCCAGGAATAGAGTTCACCAGCAATGGGCAGGGGCTGCTCTGTGGAGTGGCCTGCTTGCTGCTTGTTTGTTTAATAAATTGTGTTTTTGTTTCCAACTTAAGACCCATGCTTAAGGGTCTTAAGCCAAGAACCCTCTTGGCCTTCAGGCTGGACTATAATTCTGGGGTCCTCTTTCTTGTGTCAAAGATATTCGGCATAATGATCTAAAACTGTGATTCACCTGTGTGTTGTGAAGGGTTCTATAGCTCAGACTGCAGAGACTCTATAGTTGTAGCAGCCATGTTTGATTTAAGATGTCCTACAAGCATCTTTAGGACTAAACTTAGAAATACTTTCAAGAAGGTACATTTTTTTCTTGATTTCTTCCCCATTTCCATTGTGCTGCTAATTTTCTGTTCAATAAATCAAAATAATTATGAAGTATTTCAAAATTACAAAAACTAGAAATGTGTGAGGACCCCTGAAGTCACCATTGAAATTACACAAATATGAACATTTTCATACATCTACTTGAGACTTAGGATTTTTAACGAAATAAAAATACTATAAAGTTGAAGCCCACTCTCTTCTCATAGATAATTAAGCTCTTGAAGTTGATGTGTATCCTTCTAATCCATGATGAGGGTTTTCTTAAAAATGGTTGTGTCCATGAATAATATATGGCATTCTGTGTGATTTTCAAAAGATTGTGTAAAGGTCTATGTGGCAAGTATTATTAGCAACTCAGAGATATTTTTAACTATCTATGCTCTTTCCTGTGTCACAGATGCTTGAGAGCCTGAGAAATACATTTCTCAGAATCTTTATCAGGAGTGTTTTGGGTTAGATTCTTTCAATATAAAGATTTATATGAGATTAGATTATAATAAAAGTTTTATTCCTTAACAAATTACAGAGATTAATGGAAATATTAGATGTGGAGAGCAGTGAATATATGTGTAATGTTTGTAAAAGATCTGAGAGTTTCTCAAATTATACATGACTGTCTACCATGTTTGTTTATAAAGTCTAACCTGCATGGTGTCTGCCAAGTTGAAAGGACATTTGTCTGAGGACAAATTGTTGGTTTTCAAATTCTGCCATTTCCTTTCAATTCTAAATTTTCTACTAGTTCTGTATGTGTGTTTGTTTTTGTGTGAATTGATACACTGATTATAAAATGTGATGTGCTTTTTACGCACCAAACCTAATGGGGAGGATCTGTAAAATGGATGGAAAAGTTTGTTGTGTAACAGGTATTCCCCACCAACAGGTGTATGAAAAGGTACCCATCATCACTAATCATCAGGGAAATGCAAATAAAAACCACAATGAGATCACTTCATACATGTTAAGATGGCTATTATTAAAAAAAAAAAAAAAAGGTAAGTATCAGTGAGCATACGGAGAAGAGGGAGCCCTTGTGTAGTCTTGCTGTGAATGTAAATTGGTGCAACCACTATGGAAAACAGTATGGAAGTTCCTCAAAAAACTAAAAATAGAACTATCATATAATCCAGCCATCCTACTACTGGATATTTATTCAAGTAAATTGAAATCAAGATCTCAAAAAGATACCTGCACTTCCATGTTCATTGGAGCATTATTTACAATAGTCAAGGCATGGAAGCAACCTCAATGTCCATCGACAGGAGAAGGGATAAAGAAAATGTAGTATATAAATACGATGAAATTTTATTCAGCCTTAAAAAGGAAATCCTGCCATTTGCAATAATATGGATGAAACTGGAGGACATTATGCTAAGTGAAATAAGCCAGATACAAAAGAACAAATGTGACATAGATGCAGAGACTGGAATGGTGGTTAGCAGGGGCTAGGAGAAGGGAAAAGTGGGGAAAAAATAAGTCAAAGAGTACAAAGTTTCAGTTGTATGAGAAAACAAGTCTTAGAGATCTATACAGCATAGAGCCTGCAGTTAAAAATACTGTATTATATATTTAAAAACTTGCTAAGAGGGTAGAACTTATATAAGTGTTCTTATCACAAACTAATAATAATGATAAATAAGAGGGCGGTAGGTAACTTTTGGAGGTAATAGATAGATTTACGGCATAGATTGCAATGGTGATGATTTCACAGGTGTATACTTATCTCCAAAGCCATCAAGTTGCATACATTAATTATATACAGCTTTTTGTATGTCAAATAAATAAATTTTTAGAAAGAAAGGAAGGAAAGAAGGAAAAAAGAAAGAAAGAAGAAAGAGTGTCAAATGTTATTATCAAATTACCAATGTTTGAATCCTCTTTTTCCCCACACATTAAACAACACACTTGTTAGAATAGGAAGTCCAATGTTTAGAGTGCCAAAGTTATGTGAATATCATCTATTTCTGCTTCATCTCAAAGGAAGAAACTCATCAAATAAGTTTTTTGTTGGTTCTCTTGAGTCTTTTGCCAAATTTAGATGTTGCAATATTTTAGACTGTCTCAATTTCATTCCATTAAGAATATAAATGTAGCCAATTAAAAAATATTAA
>NW_012155285.1:2003371-2009289 GCF_000956105.1 Propithecus coquereli
TTTTTTTTTACTTAAAATATTGTTTTGACCACAGACTTATGCCACCACAAAATTAGTATTTATTTTATTACTGAAAAAAATCAATATTGAACCTTTAACTACTAGTTTTCATGATGTCAGCTATTTTACTTGAGGTATTTAACTTAGCATTTACCAAAACATTATTGAATTAACTGATGAAACATATGATGACTAATATACAAATTAGGACATTGCCTTGTTTGTGAAGCTATTTGCTAATTAGGTAATATGTTAATGGTTATTGCTGCACTTTTTCTACATATACACAAAAAATTTCTAATCAAGAATTAGCAAAATTAATTTAGAAGGTCGTTTATTTCATCTAAATGAAAAGTAATACTTCGAGAGTGGCATATAAATTCATCCTTTGCAGCTGCATATCTAATATTTTCATCTTTCAGTACAGTATTCTTAAAATAAATCCTAATTTTTAAAGTAGATGCTGATTCTTGGCCAACAAATTTAGTGTCTTCTAGGTTTCACAAGGTCAGTAATAATATGCTACCCACACCAGATGGTAACTGTTGACTAGCTTTTGTACAAGACATACATGTATCATTTATTTTCTTGAAAACAGAATTTCAGCACTTAATTTCTTACTAAATATGCACATCTATTTTTAAATTTATTGCTGTCAAAAGGGTTAATTGCAAAACAAAATAGTGTTACTGAGAATTATAGCTTTATACTGTATAAAAAATAAAACCCATGTTAAGATAGAATTTTGGACTATACTATAAATTATGTATGGCAGGACTATTCAACTTCTATTTCCTATATAATACTTTATATATATCTAACCTATAATTTCTGATGCTTTCCACTGACTCCATTAATTGGGTTTTAGTGGCTTTGTGTATCTGTCAGACAATAACAAGGGCAGTGGCCTAACTGACTGAAATCCCTAGTGGCCAGTAACAACTACAAGATTGAATACTTCTCTGATACCACCCAGGGACAGAAACAGTTAGCTGTCTTCTGTTACTTATATCCAAGAGCAGTTAATTTTATTAGCAGGCACCTTGCATGCTGCCCTTGAAAGGAAGGTGCTGGTTATATTATTTATGTTTTAACTGGTCTGGAAAGGATCTATAAAAAAGATGAGCTCTTGCTAATTATTTTTCAGATTTAACCAAATGTCACACCAAGTTTTGTCCACTTCCTCTTGAGTTGTTGTCTTATAGTTGTCCACTATAGTTGAGACCATAGCAGAAATTACAAACATAAATTAGAGGCCTATTAAACTCACCCCAATGTATTTTAATGAACAAAAAATACTGACACTTTATTTAAAATAAGAACAAATGTTGGACAGTTGCTAAACTGAGCAGATCACACGGAGGGACTTCAGGCATAAATCGTGAAGGGTGGTCACCATGGGAAGAATACTGGGACTCAGTGAGTGCTGGTCTTGTTGAGTCATGCCCAGGGCATAAATGCTGGTAGAAGAATTTGGCTTACTATTGAGTAAAGGATTTGGGGCACGTGGAAGAGAACACGGAGAGGAGCACCAGTGAAGTAGAAGTCATCAGTGTTCTCAGAGAAGATATCCTCATCCAGTTACTCCGAATCCGTATGCTCTCCCCTCCAAAACCACACATTAGCTCAGGATGTCATGTCAGATTTGATTCAGATTCTCACTCTTGCTGAGATAAAATTACCATCCTCCTTCCCATTTCCTTGGGAGTGCTTTTCGGGTTGGAAACCATTTCCAGTAACATCCTCAGAACACAAAGCATTTTAATACATATCATCTACTTTTCCTGGAAGGCTCCTTACTATGTACTTCTCAGTAAATCTATGGTAGATCCAGGCCATCCTTCTGTCTCTCTCACTTTCTAATAGATGGACCTGGGTGAGTCAAAGGCTATTCTCAGGTACACTTTGTGCTGCATATAAAGATAAAAATCAAACAATTTAATCTCTAAGGTAGTGCTCTAACAAAAAAAACAAAGATGGAGCAACTGGAGTCTCAAAATGAAGTTGAGTTTATAAAAAATCTATTTCTGCTTTATGCTATTTCTTTATTTATCTATGAAATTCACAGCTATTGCTTCACACTGGAAGTGAGCCAGCTCTCTTCTGATAATTAATAATTTATGTCTATTCTACTTTACGTTGATCCATTTTTCCTGCCTCTTTGTTTATGGTACAACTCAAATAAGACAGTCGACCTTAAAAATATTCTCAGAGTATATGAGAAATATAATTTCTGCTGATGCAAGCAAACATGGCGAGCTTTTCATTTGCCAAGTATACCTTCTGCCTTCTGTCTCAGAATGTCATTTTATTTTAAATAAATGAGTTCTTGTTTGACAAGAGTGAAACAAATGCTCCTCATAAATCAAATCAATGTGGATAAAATCTTATTAGGCTGATCTGGGGCCAAATCTAAGGTGCCAGAACCACTAGAACTTTCCAACACTCACGGTGAGTCACTTAAAAAAAAAAAAAAGAGTTCTAGATCCTAGCAAGAAGTAATATAAAATCTGAAAAGAACTTCAGAGAAGGATGCAGAGGCTAAACAACCACAGGCAGTCCCATTAGCGCAGTTTGGCAGGATAAAGAATGTATTGAGAATAGGATAAGACTATAATTGTGTCTCTCAACAAAATGCATAACACATCTAAAGTAGAAGTTCCTGCTAATATGAGAGCCCACAGGAAGAGGATCAAGCCTAGGTATGTCTAAGAAGGAGAATAGGCCTACAAATGGAACATAAGTAGCCACTAGAAAAAGAGCAAGAAAAAGTGGAGCCAAAAGAAAGTAGTGTTTCAAGGACGTGGAAGTGGTCAATAAAGAATGAAAGATGAAGTTAAAAATTATCAAAAAAGTCAAACTTTTCAAATAAATAATCAAATCTAACAAGAAAGCTACTATAAATACAGGTATTTCACATCGCTAGATGGATGGCAAAGGGAGAGAAAGGTAGTTTTATAATTCTCTTTCACACAAAATAATTTAGAGTAGTAGAGGGAACTTCAGAGGAACAAGTATTAAGAGAAACTCTGAAAGAATTACTCTTCTGCTAGAATTAGAACTTCATTTCTTTCCCTCAGCACATACACATTCCTCCTGTTAGTTCCAAGAAGCAAAAATACTGTTCTGTATCAGATGCCAGTTGAGGTGGATGAAGGCATGTGTAAAACAAAGGGGTTTTTGAGCTTCTATTTGAAAATGAAAATCCTAATTTCAAATATTATTATAATCTCTGCTGATTTAATGACTTTGAACTGACACATCAAAAAAAAATGATTACCATAGAACAAATAAATAAAAATATACACATCAAGGAAGTGCAAATTAAAACCATGAGATATTACCACACACCTACCAGAATGACTAAAATTTAAAAGATGAAAATATTAATAATAAATACTGGTGAGAATGTGGAGCAACCAGAGCTCTCATGAACTACTGGTTAGACTATAAATTGGTATAATCACTTTGGAAGTATTTACTCAAACAAACCATATGTTCTAGCAATTTCTCTCCTTAGGTAATACCCAATGGAAATTTATACATATGCTTACCAAAAGGCACATACTGTAATGTTTATAGGGCACTATTTGTAACACAGATTGAGTATCCCTTATCCAAAATGCTTGGAACAAAAAGTTTTTCAGATTTCTGTTTTTTTTGATTTTGGAATATTTGTATTTTATGTACTTATTTGTTGAACATTTCAAATCCCAAAAGATAAATTCTCCATTGAACATTTCCTTTCAGCATCATGTCAGCACTCAAAAAGTTTCAGATTTTGGAGCATTTTGCATTTACAGATCTAGAATATTCAAATTGTAGTTCCAATAGGATTAGCCAAATGCCCAACAGTATGAATGGACTTCATGGACAATGTTGAACAAAAAGAAACAGACAAAAAAGAGTACATACAACGTAACTCTAATTACATACTATGTTTTTGAAGTCAACAGCAGAATGGAGAATGGGAGGGGAGATTCTGTTGTACTGGTAATAATCTGTTTGTTAATCTGGGGGCTGATTGCAGGGATTTGATTAGCTGTGATATGTATACCTCTCTTTATATGTATTATGCTTCATTGTAAGTTTTAAAGAATATTGTCAGTAAAGCTATAATTGTAATATTAAGGTATACTTTTTAAAAATTTGTTTTAGCAAATTTTAAATAAAGAGCTATTTTAATGAAGACAAAAGACATCAGATTCAAAGCTCAAAGTCTTCCCCTATTCTCGGAAATTTATATAATTTATATAATGGTGTACTTAATATTGAGCAGATCCATTATTTTGATCATTCTCCACTTTTATTTTCTATTCTCAAGATTTTGAATTGGTACCTTTCTCATCTATTGTTTCGACCACCTCCCCCCAAAAAAAGAAGGCAAAGAAATTCAACAAAGCATCTATTTTTTAAAACCTATTCTTTTTTTGAATGCTAATGTCTCATTACAAAAGCATCTCTACTTAGGAATAATTTTTGATTCTGCCAGGCCTCTTCTAGGTCAACTATTCAAGATGACACTTTACACAAGTATCTGCTAAAACTATCTGTGAATGCCGGACAGAGATGATTACTTTTGCTCTGTAAACTTAATTTTGTTTGTATCTATGATATTTCATAAGTTCAACATGTATAATTAAAACATTTTATGTAAACAAAAGTAATCTATATAATAAACATGTTTTCTAATTAATCAACTGTGTTCTATCCAATTAGTTATGAAAAGAAATCAAACAAAAATCCTTATTTTTCTATTTTACTTTTAGATTATTGGAGACAAATTAAGCTTCCCACCAGTGAAAGTCTTCCAAGTTATGATGTTTTAGTCACCACTTTCAAGAGGGTAACAGACATTATTCTTGCTTATGATCTGGCTTAAAGAATATACTCCTATCCTTTGGTTTTCATCTGTTCCAGAGAACGTGTTTGTGTTACTCTTTGGGGGCTGCTAAAACAAAATATCATAAACTGGTAACTTACAAACAATGGAAATTTCTCGCTGTTCTGGAGTCTGCAAAGTCCAAGATCAACGTGCTGGAAGATTCAATGTCTGGTGAGGGCCCACTTTCTGGTTCATAAATGGTGCTTTCTTGCTGTGTCCTCACATGGTGAAAAAGGGAGAAAGAGCTCATTTGGACCTCTTTTATAAGGGCACTAAGCCCATTGATGAAGACTCCATGCCCATGACATAATCACCTCTCAAAGGCCCCACCTTCAAATACCATCACTTCGGGGGTTAGGATTTCGGCATATGAATTTTGTGGGGATATAAACATGCAGACCATAGCAATGTTTAAGGTATGACTTGATCAGTGGCTCAAACAACGATCATGAGGACCCAGTTTCACTCTTAGAAACACTCTTCTCCATGATGGCTTTATCTTAGTTGGATAACCTGTGGTAGATGGAAGACCAACTATAGTACCTCCCAATCTTCCAACATTTCAGCTTCAAATTCTACAGGAAAGGGCAAGAGTTTCTCTCCCATAAATTCCAACAAAAGATTAATTTTTTCTTATTGGTTATGATTGGTCCAAGTACCCAGCCAATCACTGCAGCTAAGAGAAATGCCATATGCTAACAGGCCTAGGTGTGGATCACTGGATAACATCTCCCTGCAATGGCAGTAGGACCCTATTCAAACTTTATGGCTTGAGTATGGAGGAAGGGATGGATAGATCTTTAAATCTATCTTATTGGAAGTTAAAGGAATAGATTTTGGTCAGCCAAAATTCAATAAATTTCTTCTACATGTTCTTTGAAACAGCACAGATGCATGTGCCCCCTTTGTATGGACACCTCTATTAAATACTTTTTCAAAAGGGCATATTGGATTCATTTATAATAATCTGGTTCTCTGAATATAAATATTAGTACTATAATAAAAACACCAACAAGACTCATTATTTATCAAG
>NW_012155285.1:2019277-2019626 GCF_000956105.1 Propithecus coquereli
CTGCTTTCTCTTCCTTGCTGGTTGAAACTCCTATTCTTAATGTCTAAATATCAGAGTTTCTAAAGCTCTGTTCCATGCTCCTATTTTATATTTATTTTTATGTATCTAAATTCTTTCTCTAAGTAATGTCATTCAATTCTATGGCTTCAAACTCTATCTGTATACAATGACCCCCAAATTATAGTATTGAGTCATGAAATTTTCTTGAATTTTATATTTTGATATTTATTTCCTATATCATATTTCTTATTGAATGCTTAATAAGTGCATCTAACAATATTGCCCAAAGTACAAGCAATTCAAATGTATTAGGGTTGTCCAGAGAAACATAACCAATAGGAGAATATAT
>NW_012155285.1:2020111-2024012 GCF_000956105.1 Propithecus coquereli
ATTAATAAAAATAAAAGGATTTGTTTTGTAAAATTAGGATTCAGTCAAAGGCTGCAGTTAAGAACCAAGAAGGCCACATGTGGCTTTAAGGCCACAGGTTCCCCATCCCTGGTCTAGTCTCTTTACTTCCTCTGAACATATTTGCTCATTTTTGGCTTTAGGTCTAATCTTAAACTATTCTTTCTCCTCTCCTTGTCTCTTATCTTTCTTAATTTTTGAATCAAAATCTTACTTACGAAAATCAGGTATCATTTAGATACCCTCAGATATTAATGATATCATTTGAACATAATTAGAGCCCAGTAAACAATTGTTGATTAATTATAATAAGAATTACAGAGGTAGCTATAAAAGTAATTACTTGCCCATTATTCCAGGATTTAATAATCTAAGATTTAGGAGAAGGCAAATAAAATGTGTCAGATAATAGAGTATATGTTTTCATTTAGTCATTATTTCATGCAAAAAATAATTGTTTTATACTGAATTCTAAGTACTAAGTACTTTGGTGGGCTTTGGATAAAAAATCAAGAAAAAGAAACATGTATTTACCCTTACAAGGCCCAGAACCTCCACAGAATGGCCTGTGGAAAGGCAGGCCTTGAGACAAGAAATAGCATGATGTTGTAGTGCACATAATAAGCCAACGTAGACTTCCTAGAATTATTGGCAAGTTATGGAAGATGATGCTGATAAAGTTAAAGAAGAAAGTTCATGTAGTGCCTGTTTCGTATGGTGAAGAAATTTGTTCTTATCCAAAGAGCTATTGGAAAGGATTAAAAAGTTATAATGAAAGTCATGATAAAATAACATCTACTTTTTGAACGGTTACTTTGGAAACCATACAGAGAATGAACTAGAATGGCTAGGAAAGGGTGGGAGGAAATGAACACTTGGTGATAGACTGGACATAGCGGTAAGGTAGAGGGGATGTCAAAGGTAAAATAATTTCTTGCCTTTCAGTTGAATTAAAAATGACAATGTCCATTGAGAAAGGAATACTGGAAGAGGAGATATTTTTTGGTTTTGTTGTTTGTTTTCTTTTTATCGTGGTATGGAAAAGGTTGAAGTTATTTGTCTTATTTTAGAAAGGTTGAGTTTGAGCAACCTTTGAGATAGCCAAGAGACAATTTTTAATGGACAATCAGATATGCGTTCCTGCAGCAAAGAAAGGAGACAAAATTTGGGAGAGATGGGGCTAGATGCAGTAATAAGTATGAATGCATTCATCTGGGTAGAGCATAAAGTACTATTTTTCCTGACACATTTTTAGTTCTTAGAACTTTTTACATTAGTCACATTTGTCACAGAGCAGCACAGAACGATTAAAATATGTAGAAATGACTTGGAAAGGGATAAAGAACCTCTATAAGATTGGGATAATTAAGATTCTGTTGCTCAAACGATATTTTTACAGAAGTGTAATACTTTGGAATTTATTGTATTTGCAAAAATATCATTAAATAATGTTACAAAATGTTAAAATGGAGCTTTGCTGAACTAAATTTCTGGAATCATTAAAAGCTAGACTGGAAATAACAGTAGAGATTATATTATGGAGTTTAATAGCAGTGTCTTTGTGATGCATGACTGATTTTTTTCCTGCTAATGGTTATTCACCCCCTCATAAAGGTTTCTCCTTTACAGAAAAGGAGGGGGTGGATTTTTGCATGCAATGCAGAAAGAAATTTAGAACAACAACAAGGAGATAACCCAGGACAGCCCTTAGCTCACAGTGGGAAAGCGTGAGCAGCAAGGGCAACAACAACAACAAGAATAGCTCATCATCCTGTTATTAGCTGCAACCCCTGGTGCCTTGGATATGCCTGATTGGAGCCAAGGGACTGGAAGGCCAGCCTATAAACATGCTAGACTTTCATGGAAAACCCAATACTTTAATGGCTGTGTTTTTACAGTTTATTATTTTATTGATCTCAAAGGGAAATCTACAGTGAGAAGTTGCTGTATTTTCTTCTGATGTGGAAAATGAAAACTAGCCAGGGACTCTGGTCACAGAAATAAGGTTCCAAGTTTCCACATCGCCCTGTTTCAGGTTGTACCCATTGATTCCTCAACCAAGAAAAAAGAAAGCACTATTTTATGGTACAGTAAAAGTGAATTTTCAAAGATTTATGTTTTTTGTAGTTCTTTTTTAAATCCACCAGGAAAACTCTGACAGAAAATAATCAGTGGGGAAGGGACAACTACCAATTTATTTTTCTGTGGGGGTAGGACATTGATATAACAGAGACTTACGGATGTGCTGCCTGGATGCAAAATCAAACTGTCAGTGACCGGAGCCTTTCATGACATTCATTTACCCTGCTCATTTAGTGCTGTTTCCTACCCACAGTGCCCTGGTTTTAAGGGCTTCATGGTATCCTATATCTGCCTGGAAAACATCAGAATAACACATCATTCTCAATCCTTTCCTCATGAAATACAAACTAAATCTCATCCAACAAATTAAAAAAAAAAAAAAAACAAGTTTAGGCTTGGTTTCTGTTTCTTATTGGAACTTTCTTTCTTAAGGTATTAGACAAATTTCTTCAATTAATGTTAATAACCAATAATGACGAATGTGTTACTTTTCCCAGAAACATTCGCATCAAACTCCAAATCCCAATATTCTCTCTCCTTCCCTCCTTCTCTCTCTCTGTCCCTCTCTCTATGTCTCTATCCCTCCGTCTCTATCACACACACAAACACACACACTATGTCCTGAGGCTCAGAACTTCAAGAGGGTGGTCTGTGCTAAAATTGCAAATAGAAACTCATAGTCGTTCACAGGAGGAGGAAAAGCAACCTATAAAATCACCGAAACCCTGTGCACTTATATATCTATTTAATTGTCTTCATTCTCAGGTTTTGGAGAATTGGCAGATTGAGGATAATAAATCCAATAGCTTGGCCTCCGAATCCCTTGACCTCCTCACCTCCAAAGGGCTTCTCTTTCATCTCAGCTCAGCCATGCACCACCATTACCATATATTTGGCCTTCTCACTAGTAAAACTGCTTCTGAAATCTCAATTTCAAGGATCTAGTGTTTGGAAAACTGTTTCTCTCCTTTCAGCTCACTTAAATAGGTGCTCTTAGTTCAGCAATTTTTCATCTTCAATAAAGGTCTCCAGTTCGTTGACCCTGCTTCCACATGTGCTCACCTTCCCTTACAGGTTAGATGCCATTATCATAATCACTCCCTTCATATATTTAACTCTGTTGCTCCCTTCTCTCTCTGGCAAAACCTAAGCCTGGTGAACATACTAGCTACCTACTCTGCACTGGCACTAAGGCAGCTAAAATGATTAAAATGAAACACACACACACACACACACACACACACACACACTCCCTCATCCTTGTCTGGTTTGCTTTACCATTCCCAAAGTAGTCATTTTGTATCTCTTTTCCACAAAAATCCCCTTATCAGATAACTCCAAAATTCTTGCCTCCTGCTTCATTGAGAAAATAGAAGCTATCAGGTAAATGCTAATTTCCTTAGATTCCCACCATCCTCATGTGCCTTTCATTTCTGCCTTCCCTTGTGCTAGAATGAAGTGTCTTCTCAAATAGCCACTTTCCCCTCTTTGTCTCACGGACATTTCCTCCTGTCTCCTCCAGAAACTTCCTTTATCAATTCTGCCCTTTTTATTCTGAATCACAATTTCTTCCTCTCTCTTCTGAATTATTCCCAACTGCATACAACATATTCTAGTATCTTCTATTGAAAACTTCCTTTGCCATTGTATTTCCCTTCAGAAACCATCTTATTTCTGTGCTGAAATGTCAACAAATAAAAGGTCCTTATTTCTCTGACCTCATGTTATTGTTCTCTTGGAAGTATCAGCATTGTTGAGTTTTTCCTACTTCTGAAAAATGTTCCTTCTCATATAGTGTCCC
>NW_012155285.1:2024453-2027451 GCF_000956105.1 Propithecus coquereli
TATAAACAGAGATATAGAGATATGTATATAAGGAGATTTATTATAGGAATTGGATCACAGGGTTGTAGAGGCCAAGAAGTCCCATGATATACTTTGTGTAAGCTGGAGAACAAAGAAAGCCATGGTGTAATTCAGTCCAAATCCAAAGGCCTGAAAATGGGGCAAGGGATGCACAATGGTCTAAGTCCCCATCTGGGTCCGAAAGCCCAAGAACCAGGAATGCCAATGTCTGAGAGCAGGAAGAGATGAATGTCTTAGCTCAAGCATAGAGATGTAGAGATCAGATTGGCCCTTCTTCTACCTTTTTGTTCTATTCAGGCCCTCAACAGATTTTATTATGCCAATTCACATTGGGAAGAACCATCTGCTTTACTCAGTTCATCAATTCAAATGCTAACGTCTTCTGGAAACACCAAGAAATAATGTTATACCAGCTACCTGGGCACACAGAAATAAATAACGTTATACCAGCTATCTGAGCATTTCTTAACCCAGTCAAGTTGGTAGGCAAAATTAACCATCACATCAACCTAACGTTATACTCATCTGGACCCCTGAATTAGCTTCATATTTTGTTACCGTGATTCTGCTCCTACCATACCAGAATTAAATTTTCTGCTTTTGACATCAGTCATTACTCAGCTTTTCACTTAATGGAAGTAGCAGTTTTAGGGGTGCCTATTTCAGCTTATATCATCCACCAATTTGTTAATCAATTTTTCATATTATCTGTTTAAAAGGAAATATTCAATATGATTTTCCATTTTCTAAAAGAAGTATCAGCTCAGGAAAAAAAATCATTTAGTAAAGACATGAAAACAATGAAATTAAGAAAGATAGTTTTTATTCACTGATTCTCTATCAGGATTGACTCCAAACATTTTTAGATTGATTCCACTACAATTTTAGAAAGAAGTGAAATTTCACTATAAATTTTCTAAACAAGTCAAATGTAAGGGCATTTGTATTTCCTCAGTAGCACTGGATAGAGGGCGAGACATATGGAGAATTTCAGAATCGTTATTATTTGTTAACCCACATTACATTCTTCCAATTTGGTCCAAGCAAAAGAGAGAAACCACACAGCATTTTAAATAGGCAAAAGTTTAACATAAAAAGTATTAAGCTGTGATAAAAGAACAACTATAAGGTGTAAAGAGAGCTCTAACAAATACCCAAGGGCTAAGAGAAAGTAACCAAGGAAGAACAAACGTGAAAGGTGTATCCACTCCCCAAGGTAGGGGTCCAGACCTTGTTTAAGAAGCTGTGCTAACAACCTTCTATATGGCAGAGAACTTCACTGGGTAATCCTGGCCACAGATGGCACAGTCATTTGACAAACAAAGAATTTTCCAGTCACAGATAATCCAGAGCCTGTGAACAGGCAAGGCATCACACAGAGAGGGTCAGAGCACTGCTGTGGGCAGGAAGCCTGGAGCAGCTGCAGTCTGTGTCGGGGCAGAGGGTTACAAGAGGGTTATCACGACTCCAGGGCAGGTATATGAAGTCACCAAGAGACTATGCATCCTGTGTGCATGGCTGGAGCAAAGAATCACTGGATATCCTCACATCCACACCACTGACCAGTGGTGCAGTCTGTAAAAACTGCAAGAGAAATCACTTCCTGCAATGTTTCTCCAGTGCCTTATACTGAGAAAGCTTGCCATTGTACAAAGTGCTTAAAAGAGCTTCTTCTATTCTGTATGAGAAACAGAAATTAAAGGGCAATTTCAGAGTATAAAAAAATAAATTGTTAACTGATCTATTATCTTAATATGGCAATTTATATGTTTTCTACAGACTTTATTAGAAAACTTGCAAACTCTGAGGATTCATATGGCAAACTCCCATATGTCAAATATCATTATTGTTTTATACACTTTTTAAAAAATTCCAGGACAAGAAATTGCATAAAAGAACAGGTTCTGTGACTGACAGACTTGGATTTGAACCCTGGCTCTGACACTTTGTAGTTCTATAATGTTTTAAGTGTCCGTTTCCCTCTCTGTAAAATAGAGCCAATCGTAGGATCTTTATCCTAAGATTTTTATAGTGATCCCAGTACTTAGTGCAGAATCTGGCACATATGAGCTCAAGAAATGAAATGCTAATGCTGTAATTGTCATGGTGCCCTACATTGTGGGACCTCAAGAAATAACTTCAAAATGAATCACATAATTTTTGTATTTCATATGTTGTCATCTGTCAAATGAAAATCGTCAACCTTTCATCATAATGAAACGGGAAAATTCATAGGTCTTTTTTTGTTCCATTTTTTGTCTTAACTGCAAAGTCATTACCATTTGAATAAACTCCCTTTCCCTTTGATTTTTCCCAATGAAATTCCATTTCCAACTTCTTCAAACCTCAAAAGTATAATGTAAGTGACAGTCTTACATTCTGTCAGAAATAAAAACCACAATGTGTCTTGAATTATTTGCAAAAGCTATTAATGAGACACCACTGAAGCCCAGTGGCATCTATAAAAATGAATGTATGAGCACTTAGAAGTGCATGCATTTTTAATGCACTGCATGAATAATAACAGCAGGCTATAAATCCTACTGGAAATGGCAAAGCTTTGAATGTAGAAATCTTATCAAATATATTTCCCATTTTCGTGAAAATGAGTAGCTAGATAAATTTTCACAGAGATTGTTGGGAAACTATGACATGAATGAGCATGTCCAGAGGAAAGCAAAGGAAGCTAATAGAGCAGAACAAACCCTAATTCCATTCATTCCCTAGTTTTGTTCAAAAGTGACTAAAATAAGAGACAGGTAAGTAAATAAATAGATAATCATATGGACATAGAGAAAGACTAATTTTAAAGGCTGCCGATATTAAAAACAATTGTAAATCTTAAAAAGGAAGCCATACTTGAATGGATATTTTGCAATTTTTATTTCTATCTGGTATTGAGTTCCTAGAGATTGCAATTATTTTAAATAAGCATTGCTGCTCCCCTATGCCATCTTTACCACCACCAGATTGTTCC
>NW_012155285.1:2039911-2041946 GCF_000956105.1 Propithecus coquereli
TTAGACCTTAGGGGCTCCATCAGTGATTTACCACCTTCTAGAACATATAACTCTACATACTATTATGGTTTGTGTTTGTTTGGCTAAAAGAGCAAACATAGCATTTATTTCATATGTTCAGTAGAAGATAAGCATTGAATATTCTCAGAGCACCTGTGGCTGCATACATACATGAGACATGCAATGTAAGGTAACAATCTACCACATGGAGAGAAATCATGGAATTATAAAACTAAATCATAAATCTTAGGACCCCATCAAAGAATATTTTCCTTTTGAAAATAGGCTTTGGCCTCCACTGAGTTTAGCATGAAAAAATTGCTTTGTATATACAGTGCTCATTTATCAGAGACAAGGTTAAAATATAAAAACTCTATTATTCTCCTGTGATCTCCCTTGCTTAATAGGCCTATATTTCTTATTTACTGTATTAATCATTGCCTTAAGATACCTTCTATTCTTTTTATTCAAACTTTTGTGTTAAATAATATTTTAATCATTTATAGCCTCTGATGCCTAGAACAAGGGAATAGAATAATTTATAGTCAGTACAATTTTGTCAGATGAATGCATTCAAGTTTAAAAATGGTTCTGTGTTTTGTATCAAAGTGAAAAAAATACGTTTTGAGCAAAATAGCAGGTTTTCCATAAAAGAGCTACAAAAAGTTAAAGGAAACTTCTGGCTTGAAAGGATATAGAGCTATAATTCAAAGTTTATCAGGCAGGGGGAAAAAGTGTAGAGGTTTTATGCAGACTTGTGTCATCAGACTGCAGTACTTTTCTTTATATTTCCGGTTGGCCATAAAGTTCAAAAGAAGGAGGGGAATTGAGGGGAAGCTTGAAACCAGAAATACGGCCTTTTCTTTTATTAATTCAAAGCAGGAAGTCTGGGTCTCTTTTACTGGAAAGAACAATCAAAGGCCATTTCTAAATTACTTTTAACGACCATCTGAAACAAGTCACCCAAATCCCTATAATGTACAGGGTTATTATATGAACGGAACAGCTCTAAGACATATTCTTCTCAAATTAGAAGAGTTAAAGTAAGTTAGGATTGTCAAAAGTTTAATTTTTCAGTAGAAGGAGACTAGGTAAGGCAATTTATTTGGAAAGCGAGGATAAGGGAGGTTTTTCAAAGCTTGTATTATTAATCAGAGCTCTCCAGAGAAACAAGACTAACAGGATGTGGATATATACAGAAAGAGATTTGTTATAAGAACTGGCTCTTGTGATTATGGAGGCTGGCAAGTCTAAAATATATAGGATGACATGGTAGGCTGGAGACCCAGTTTGCGTCTAACGGCTGTCTGCTGTAGAACAAGGAAAATTTTGATGTTGCAGATGAAGTCCAAAGGCAGTCTGCTGGAGGATTCTCTCTTGCTTGTGGGAGGCTGGTCTTTTTTCCCGTTGAGGCTTTCAACTGATTGGATGAGGCCTGCCCACATTATAGAGGGTAGTCAATAGCCCAATACCATAAACAAGGTGGCTTAAGCTACAAACATTTATTTTTCACAGTTCTGGAGGCTGGGAAGTCTAAGACTAAGGTGCTGATAGATCCAGTGTCTGATGAGGGCATTCTTCCTGGTTTTCAGATGGTCATCTTCTCATTATATCCTCAAATGGCAGAGAACAGAGAGAGGAGTCAAACTCTCCTATGTTTCCTCATAAGGGCACTAATTCTACTCATGAGGACCCCATCTTCATGACTTAATTACCTCTCAAAGGTCCCACCTTTTAATGGTCTCACATTACATTTTGGGTTAGGATTTCAACATACAAATTCGGGGGGAGATGTGAACATTCACTCCATAACAGAGGGCAATTTCCTTTATCTGAATTCCACCAATTGAAGAGTTACTCCATCTAAAAACATCCTCAGAGGAACACCCAGAATAATGTTTGACCAATTATCTGGGCACCCTGTGGCCCAGTGAGGGAGAAGAAAGAAGTTTCCCCTCAGAAAACATTGATACCTAAGAGTTAATAGAAAAATAATGGCTTAAAATAAACACAGAAAATACCAAGGAAAACCACA
>NW_012155285.1:2041996-2047926 GCF_000956105.1 Propithecus coquereli
GGATAATTTTGAACATAGGTTATTTCACCTCATATGATGGCCTTTGACATAATCCCCCTCAAAAGCTGGAAGGCTACTCCAATTAGACACTAAATCATCCAGTAACAGGGAGGCGGAGCAAAGAGGTCAAGTTGAACTTTGAGCAGCTTCTGATGAGGGTCTCCTGAGGTGCTGAAGGGATTAGTTTGAATGGCTGTGGTGTTCTGAGGAACAGGCAATAAAAGAGAAAGCAGGAGACCCAGAAAGAAAGGGCAGGATGTTCATGGAATAAAAGAATGAGACAGTAAAGGGTTCTCTGGGATTTGAAAAGGGCATGAGTGAGAGTTACACCTGTGAGTACCACTGACTTATCCCTAGTTCATAGTTTGTAAAAACCCTAATCGTTGTGCCCTACCTAAGAAATTCAGAGATAAAGGAATTGAGACGAAAACAAAACAAACATACAAATAGATACATCATTGTAAAGGAAGAGAAAGAAAAAGGAAGCATATCAAGATAAAATGAAAGCAGTAGCCTAGAAATTTTTTAAAAACAACTGAAAAAAAAAGTAGAGCATTTACATGTATCATAAATAAATAAAAAGGACTAAGACTCGTAGCATGAAGATATTTGCTATGAGTCTGAACATTAATACACCTTTGAAACATCGTTAGCAAATAAATTATCCCATGGTAAAGCAAAGAACCTTGAAAGAATAAAAGGCACATGACCTGAGAACATTTGCCCACAGTAGGACAGAGGCCAGTATAACGTATGGCAGTGGCTAGTCTCAGAACAGTTGCTACAGTAATAAAAGCTTGAGAAACCAAACTTAAGAACTAATAACCTCTTCCTGAATAGTACGTATTTCCTCCCACCATAAAAGTACTATCGTGCCTTAAAAAAGAAGTAGAAAAAAAAAAAAAGAAATGGCAAAATCTAAAACGAATAGTGCTGAGAGTTTTCCTTGTTCTTTACCTCCGACAAAACAGGGCACTTGTCCAGACCACTCGCTGTAACAGAGAGAACAGCGGTTTCCGCAGAGGCGCACAATGCTGAGTGTTCACCGCGACTCCCCACGTTGCCCCACGATTCTGAAAGTAGAGGAGTTTGTATGTTGTAACATGGAAAGTCTTGCACTCTTTAACAAAATTGTCAGAATTATGTCAGAAAGCTATCTAGACTCTCATTTTACTCACTCCCAGATTTCTTTATACCTAGAACGTGCTGTGCTGCTTATTAAGCCCCATTGCCAGGTCTGATCTTTTATCATCTTTATGATGCTGGGGCTGGGACTCTGCCTCAACAGCAGACTTGGTGATAGGCTCGCGCCAAGCAGGGGAGCTGGAGGGAACCTATGGAGAGGGACTTTCTCCTTATTGTCTCTGTCAGGGACTCCCTAGCAATTGTCTCCCATCTCGGCAATAGTAGTTTGTTCCCAAAGCAGCAGTTGACTTTGGGTTTTGCTGCATTTTCAGAACCACTTCATCAATCTCCCTCAAAGATCACCAGCAGCCAAGCAGCAGCAGGGCCTCTTTCCTGAGCTTAGAGACCCAGCACCAGCCAGCCAAGGCCCTCCTCATGGGCTTGAGCTTCAACGGCATGAGAATTTTCCTCCAAGTGTCTAAACTTCATAATAATCCCAGCCACCTCTGTTTGTCCTGCCAGTCCTGGAGGAGGTAGCTGTGATCTGCAGTATTACCTCAGTGACACCACAGTGTTCTCGTTTAGCCTTTCCAGTTCTCCACTATCAGTTCTTTATTCAGAATTATTTCCACTAAAATTATAGAAACCAAGTTTGATTAAACATTTTCCTGAACTGAAAATCCAACTAAAAAGAACTTCTCCAAAACAATTTTCAGAAAATATTACAGCCACTTTTTACAGAAAACAGAGAAAAGGACTAGATTTCAAAGAGCCAACTCATCTATTTGATGAGCTAACTGAAAAAGAAAAACTTAGATTACTTTTTACACATTTTTGCACACATTGGAACAATGGCTTGTGCAAGGAGTTGCATAGTGTTCAGGCAGAAGAGTTTCCTGTCAGTGGTCCAGTGTTTTCTACAGTTTCAATCACAACAGCTCCCTGTGACACTTCCCACTTACCAACGTATATTTAGTTAACATGTATTTAGTTAATACTACTAAGTTTTATTCTTGTCCCACCCCACCACCCCACTTTGGAAATCTATTTTCAATAGGGAATTGGGTTTGTTATACATGGTGTTAATTTTCTCTGCCTAAAACCTCTTAGCACTAATTTTCTATAATTAAATGCAAGTGTTAATTTGGTGTCTGCTCATTAAACATATTAATTTAATTGTTGTTTTTGCTATACATTGCAAATAATTGAACTTATATTCACCTTATGCGCTAAGGGTTTTAAAGTTATTCTTCATGATTCATTTCATTTGATTTCAAAATAATAGTGAGAGAAAGGTAAGACATGTATTACACATTCTCCCCATGTATCGGTGAGATACAGGAGGTAAAAATTCATGTGATACAACTTAGTGGCAAAAACAGGCCCTAAACTATTCTTTTTTTTTTTTTTTTTTTTGCAGTTGTTTACAGAATACTTAAACATTCATTGAGACAAAGCAGTAGAGAAGAACAAGGCAGTTATCATGATCTAGCAAAGTAAGAGGATTACAGAATCTGAAACTAAAAGGGTGAAAAAGATTGTGAGGAAGAAAAACAGATTATGATGGATATGAGTAACAGATTGCATTAGTTTCCTATTGCTGCTATAACAAACTACCACAAATTTTGTGACTTAAAGAATACAAGCTTCTTACCCTACAGATCTTTAAATCAGAAGTTGCACATGGATCTCACTGAGCCAAAATCAACACGTTGGCAGGACTGCATTTCCTGTGGGGGCTCTATGGGAAAATCCCTTTCCTTGCCTTGTCCATCTTCTAGAGACTGCCTGTGTTTCTGATTCTCTGCTCTCTTCCCTCTTACAGGCCAGCAATGGTGGATTGAGTTCTTCCCAGTATCATTCTGAGCTCCTCTTCCACTTCCTACTTTAAGGACGCTTATCATTACATTGGGCCCACCTGGAGATTAGCCCACCCAGGCTAATCTCTTTATGTAAATTCATCTGATTAGCAACCTTAATTCCATCTGCAACCTTAACTCTCCTTTGCCACAAAACCTAGCATATTCACAAGGTTTAGAAATTAGGGCATACTAGGCAGGGTGCGGTGGCTCACGGCTGTAGCCCTAGCACTCTGGGAGGCCGAGGCGAGTGGATTGTTTGAGCTCAGGAATTCAAGACCAGCCTGAACAAGAGCAAGATCCCCGTCTCTACTAAAAAAAAATAGAAAGAAATTATCTGGACAACTAAAAATATATGTAGGAAAAAATTGGCCGGGTATTGTGGTGCATGCCTGTAGTCCCAGCTACTTGGGAGGCTGAGGCAGTAGGCTCGCTTGAGCCCAGGAGTTTGAAGTTACTGTGAGCTAGGCTGATGCCACGGCACTCACTCTAGACAGTGCAACAGAGTGAGACTCTGTCTCAAAAAAAAAAAAAAAAGAAAGAAAGAAATTAGGGCGCTATTAATCCGCATAACGCACAAGTAAAAAAAAATTACTTCTTTGAGATGATTATTTAGGTAAAAGTTGGGGGTAAATGACATTATAGATAATAGCCCTGAGCTAAGAAAGACCACAGTGCATTCAGAAAAGTGATAGATGGACAACAAAGCTAAAACAGACGGCAAATGGGGAGTGGAGAGGAATGAGAAGTTGCCAGGGACCTGATTTTATAGGCTTTGAAATAGTCTCTATTCTTTAATGTAAAGGCAATGGGAAAACTTAGATTAGATTTAAGCATGGGAGTGGCATGATTATGTTTTGTTTTGTTTCATTTTGAGACAGGGTCTTGTTTTGTCACCAAGGCTGGAGTGCAGTGGCATGATCATAGCTCACTGTAACCTCCACCTCCTGGGCTCAAGTGATCTTCCCACCTCAGGCTTACAAGTAGCTGGGACTACAGGTGCACCTCCCACACCTGGGTAACTTTTTAAAAATTTTTTCATGGAGGGTCTCCCTATATTGCTCAGGCTAGTCTCAAACCCCTGGCCTTAAGTGACCCTCCTGCCTTAGCCTTCCAAAGTGCTAGGATTACAGCATGAGCCACCATGCCTAGCCTGTTTTTGTTCTAAAAAGATATTTTTGACTATACTGTGAAGAATGCATTAAAAAAGTAGAGGAGGGTCTGAGTGGGATATTGCAGTCCTTGAAGCTAGTTAAAAGGGTGGTTTGAATTAGATTGGTGTCATCAGAGACAGAGAAAACTGGGTGGATTTGAGAGAGATTTTAGAATTATAATCAGCAGGAAACAGGAGTTAATTTTCTACAGGTAATTTAATCCAATGTTCCTGGCACAAGTTCCTAAATGGGCTGAAGCTCACAAATGGAAGCAGAATAAGGTATGATAGTGTGAGGATGCTTAATGTAGGAACTTTTGAATAATAAGTTTAATATGAGGCCTACTAATGAAGAAACTGAGATAGTGATTGAATAACTGACGTGGGAGTTCAATATAGCAGCCATGGATAAAATATAAACCTGGGGCATTAAGGTTGTAGAATTGTTAAACAAAAACCAACCAAACAAACAAATAAACAACAACAACAAAAAGATTCCCATGTACTACAATGATATAGATCACCTAAAACAGTTGTTCTCCACTGGAGGCATAATTTTTGGTTATCACAGCTGTGGAGGAATATGCTACTGACATCCAGTGGATAGGGGCCAAGGATGAGACTGTGAGTCCGTGTAAATGTTGTGTAATACACAGAACGGACCTCCACACACGCACAGAAGAATTACCTGGTTCATATGTCAATAGGACCAAGTCAAAAACTCTGACCTAGAAAAACAGTGAAGTCTTGGAGGAAAGACAATCAAGGACAGAGTCCTGAGGGTCTCCACTCTTGAATGGTTTTGATTAAATGAAATATGCAGTAAAGGAGCAGTCAAAGAGATGAAGAACTGAGTAGAATGTAGCAGATCATGGAAAAGAGTATGTATTTTTTAGTGGATCGCCCTGTCAAAGAGTATAGAGTCGTCAGGTATATTGGCCAATGGGAAGGATCCTTTAATTTGTCTATATGGAGATCACTGGTGACCGCTGGGAAAATGCCTTCACTGGAGAGGTGAGGACAGGAATCATATTGGCGTCGTGTGGAAGATGAGTCAAATGTCAGGATATGGAAGGAGGGAGTCAGAAAACACTTGGGAATTTTTATTTTGATGGAGAAGAAAGAGAGCTGTAAATAGGTGGGTAAATGGGCAAAGGGCTCGCTCACTCTCCCTCTCTCTCCTTCTCTGTCTTCACCTTAAAGACTAAATGAATTAACAAATTTAAACATGAATGAAAGGAAGCCAAGAGAAACAGAGATGAATTTATAAGAGTTAAGAGATTGCTAATAATGCCAGTTTCTTAATAATGAAAAAGAAAATTCATTTATTCATTTACCCAATCATTCATTTATTGATCTAATATTTATCGAATGCCTACACAATGGCCTCTTGGAAAGGCTTCACTTAAGTGAGAGAGGCACTTTCTCTACCATAACAGGAGGAGAGAAGTAAGAAATTAATGTGGAATTTGGATGAAATACACAATTCATTGGGGCTTAGAAATCCTTTCATTGCAATCCTGGTGCCTTTTCCTCGTCTCTATTTACAAAGCTAAAGTATTTCACAATGAGACCTTGCCAGGGAAACTCTAGAAGATACAGAAGAGAGTATTATAGCTTTTGATGCAAGTGTTAATTATTTTATTCTTATAGTGTATGAAAATAAACATATTATTAAGAGCTTGTAAAGCACTACATTGTGTTCTGTATTACATAACCTATTTAAATACCACAACTAGTAATAGAATTTTTTCAATATTGCATTCTAGAAACCTAAGACTATAAAATTAACC
>NW_012155285.1:2059789-2061447 GCF_000956105.1 Propithecus coquereli
GAGGCATAAATCATTATAAATCATGGAGAAAATTGAAGTCATTTAATCTACTAATAGTCTATTCAGCCTTCAAATATTTTTTCCTGTGAAGCCTTATAAGAAATACCTAAATAGGCAAAAGAAAGAATAGTGATTTTTTTCAAAACATTAAAGTGAATATCAATAAATAAATCTTATTCTTGACTCTTAAGAGAAATGTTATAGTCAGATATTCACTTAACACAGCAATTAAGTCTGGAGCCAGAGTTTGAACCCAGGTTCATCTGGTTCTAAAATTATATCATGCTGCTAATTAGCTTTCAAATATCTTTCATCACTTTGTCAAGTAATTCTCTGTATTAAGGCTGGAGTTATTTTTTGTTAGCAAAAGAGATAGATATTCTAATAATCTTCTATGTCAAACACTTTCATTCCATAGGTCTTCTTATGCTTAAAACATGGAGTTTCAGTTTTGCAAGATTGAAAATTCTGGAGACCTATTTCACAATAATGTGAAGGTCCTTAACATTACTAGATTTTACACTTAAAAATGGTTAAAGTAATAAATAGAACTACCATGCAATCCAGCAACCCCACTGCTAGGTACATATTCAAAAGAAGGGAATTCAGTATATTGAAAAGATATTTGCACTCGCATGTTTATTACAACACTATTCACAATAGCCCAGGTTTGGAATCAACCTAAGTATCTATCAGTGGCTGCATGGCTAAATGGTGGTACGTATACACAATGGAATACAGCCACAAAAAAAAGAATATAATTCTGCCATTTGGAACAACATGGATGGAACTGCAGAACATCATGTTAAGTAAATAAACGAAGCACAGAAAGACAATTCTTGCATGTTCTCACTTATATGTGAGAGTTAAATATTAAAAACAATTGATCTCCTGGAGACAGGGAGTAGAATGATGGTTATCAGAGGTTGGGAAAGGTAGTGAAGAGGGGGATATACAGTGGGGATGGTTAATGTGTGCAAAAATATAATTCAATAGTTAAATAGAATGAACAATATTTGATAGCACAACCAAGTGACTATAATCAACAATAAGTTAGGGCATACTTTAAAGTAACTAAAAGAGTGGAATTGGAATCTTCCTAACACAAAGAAATGATAAATGCCTGAGGTAATAGATACCCCAATTACCCTGATTTTATTAATTCACATTGTATGCCTGTGTCAAAACTTCACACGTACATTATAAAGATATACAACTATTATGTACCAATAATTATTTTTAAAAAGACATAAACATATTTTTTTCAAAAGATAATAGAAAAATGGCCAAAAAATATATGAAAAAATGTTCCTCATCACTAATCTTCAGGGAAAGTGAATTAAAGCCACAATTTGATACCACCTTACCTCGGTCAGAATGGCTATTATTAAAAAATCAAAAAACAATAGATGTTGGCATGGATACAGTGAAAAATGAATGATTATACACTGTTAGTGGGACTGTAAATTTGTACAACATCTATAGAAAACAGTATGGAGATTCCTCAAGGAACTAAAAGTAGACTTACCATTCAATCCAGTAATCCCACTACTAGGTATCTGACATATGAAATAAAATCACTTTACAAAAAAGACACCTGCACCCAAGTGTTTATTGTAGCATAATTCACAATAGCAAGTGTGTGGAATCAACTTAAG
>NW_012155285.1:2063492-2069564 GCF_000956105.1 Propithecus coquereli
CTGCCCTTTTAGTCAGAAATGAGCTCCGGATTGAGTTTTCTTAAACAATTGTTAACACGCCAGACTGATCGGTGCTTTCTCTGAAATCATTTCTGATCCTAGTAGCATAACCTCCCTTGTCTCATCTCCTTTATCCATTTCTGAGGTATTACTGTGGCTTGACTTGAGTTCAAATATTTTCTTCACAGCTAATACTCTGTGTCATCTGGATTTTATCTATAAAAGGTGGAAAATGTTGTCTACTTTATCAGACAGTTTGTGGATTAAAAAAGACCAAAATATATAATATCTCAAACAGAGTGGACGCTTCATAAGTATTAGTATCTTTTTCTCTCCTCATTTATTTTCATCTATTTTTAGACAGAAGTCAGGATAGCCTGTAATTAATTTCAATGTTTCCTTGCTCCCCATTCATTTAGGTGCATATTTAATTCTTACATAATGCACCCGTAGTTATTTTCAGCAAATAAGTTAACTGTAATGTCTATGCATTTTCAATAATCTATGCAAACTATGTGTTGATAGAAGGAGATTTTCCTTGCAGAAGAGAATGTATAATTTAGGTTATATGCAAATCAAAACCACAATGAGATATCACCCAACTCCAGTGAGAATGGCTTTTATCATAAAGTCCCAAAACAACAGATGCTGGTGTGCATGTGGAGAAAAAGGAACACTTATACACTACTGGTGATACTGCAAACTAGTACAACCTCTGTGGAAAGCAGTATGGAGATACCTCAAAGAATTAGAAGTAAACCTATCAGTTGATCCAGCAATCCCACTATTAGGCATTTACTCAAAGGAAAAAAAGTCATTTTATGAAAAAAGACACTTGCACTAGAATGTTTATTGCAACACAATTCACAATCACAAACATGTGGAATCAACCCGTGTCCATCAATAGGTAAGTGGGTTAATTAAATGTGGGATATGTATACGATGTAGTACTACTCAGCCATTAGAATAAAAAAGCAAAACCCACTCACTATTAAACTGGAACTAATCAATCAACACTTATATGCACACATGAAAGTAAAATTCAATGGAAATCAAGCAAGTAGGAGGGGGGAAGAGAGGTTAGGTAAATTCACGCCTAATAGGTACAATGCACACTATCTGGGTGATGGACATACTTATAACATTGACTCGAACTTTACAAAAGAAAGACATGTAATCAAAACGTTTGTACCCCATTATATTCTGAAATTTAAAAAAATAAAATATAAAAATAAAGTGTAAAAAAAATAATTCAGGTTATAATCCTTTGTGTAATAATGAAACATTTAGCTGCATGCTGTATATGTGTTCTCTTGATTCTTTCACATAAGCTATCATGATATAGGGTAGTTTCCTCTACTTTATTTAAACTATTTCCTCTGTTTCATTTAAAAATACAATTTGATTAAAAATTGAAATGGAGAAAAACATTTTCCTAACCTTTAAAGAAATGTTATTTCATATCCTAAAAATATGTTGAAACAGCAACTGGAAACTTAAAAACTATTATTTTCAGTTTCTTCAACCAGCTCCCTCAGTTATTTTATTTCATTGTTCTCCATTTCCCTTTCTCAGTAGGAAATCCTGCGTCATTTAACAGAAAAAATAAAAATAGAAAAAAATTGCTTTATTTTCTTTTCCCAATCTGTGGCCATGGTCCTGATTATCTGAGAACTAAAATCCGTGCCTTTGGTTAATGAGTTTGATTTAGGACTCCTCTCTCCATCCTTTCTTTTCTTTTCTTTTTTCTAACTTCCTTTGGCAATGCATCTCCCCCTACCCATTGTTATTCTCTTTGACTACCTTTAGAAAGTAAATGTGGCCTGTTTAAAAGATGTGCATTTCATACCACCTTTCCCTGATGGTTTACCATGATCTCACCACATACCAGCCATGGACTCAAACATACAACACCTCAAAATTGGCTTGGAAAGCCAAACAGGACCTCCCCAAACAGAATCCAACAGATCAGTATGGGACAATATGGGATTCCTGGAGAGGAGAATTTTGTGGCCTGAGCGAGGGAGAGGCTTGGAGTGTGATCAGGACACTTTTCCAGAGTCAGGTAGACTGATTCAATTGTAAGCCTATCCACGGGAAATTTGTTAAATGTCCTCTCTCGCAGATTATGCTCTTCCTCGTAACTGCATGGCACCAACAAATGGATGTGTTTTGAGCACACAACACTACTTGTGCATGTGTAATGTCCAATAGAAAAGCTCTCTACCACAACTTATGATGTTTTTGCAAATAAAACTGCCAGGGAGAGAGGGACGGGTTGCTAACATGGCCTGAGAAGTCAGCTGTAGACACACTAGATGGAGTAAGTTAATACTAATATTTTAAAGTCTGAATTATCTCTCTGAAATCTGTTGCCTTTAGAAAGCGATGCTGGAATCTTTGTACTGCTCTAAGCTCTGTATGTTACAGAGCAGTAAAGTTGTAATTTAAATCATCAACTTTAGAGATATATTTCTTATAATGTGAATATTTTTTTTCAAATTCCAAATGACATTACCAGCTATCAGAGTAAACAAGCTATCTATTCCCGGAAAAAAAAAAAATTCATTTTGAATTAGTTATCTGTAATTATTTTTAAATACAGATTAACTGTATTATTTTTTCCTACAGTGTATGTTTTTTTCATACTGAAAATACAAGAAACTCATGTCTTTTCAGTATCCATGAGAGAAAATTAATAGGAGCAAGACTTCTTCCTCTTCTATTCCCTTGTAGGGTGTCAGGATGGCCCACTCAATCTCCAAGGAGCCACACAGTTACACCCCGCACTTACGGACATTGATGTCATCAAGTTTGGATCTGCTACTGTGTGGTGGCTCCAGGTGTCAAGGGGTCAAGGGCAGACCTCTGTACGATGTAGGTCTTAGTTGTGGCTTCACTAAATTCAGTCATTTGAGTTCCTCAGGGTCCTTCCTCTGCTGTATGCCTCTGACCCTTCTTTTGCCATTCACTTTGCCTTAGCTGAGGTACATCACCTGGGGAATGGTTAGCAAAACAATGAAATTGGACTTCAGGTTTTTCTGAGTCTAATTCCTTTGTATTTTACACGGCATTAAGTATGACAACCCAAAATAAGTGACTGAGGCAAAGGTCTCAATCAATGGAAGTTTATTAAAGTTTGAGGATGTACCTGGGAAAAACACAAACCACAGACAAACCTATGACTGTTTATCCAAAGCAGAATTTAGGAACTTGGTTTTTAAAGGGGATAGGACGTACAGAATGAAAAAAAAAAAGGAGGGCAGTGAGACAAATGATTATGTTCTCATGAGGCCCAGGAAATCTGTATCTTACATGAGATAAGGTGAAGGTTAGAAGAGAAAAAGGGAGTGAAGGAAGCATCAATTAGAGAGATGTCTCTGGCTAGGTATTAGAATATTTGATCTTGTCTCTGTTCTGCATCTGGGAAGATAAGTTTGTAATCAACATTATTAGTGTGGAATCAATAGACTTTAGTTTTAGGAGCTAGACTTAGCCTGTAGACCCAAAGTTACAATTTGCATGTCCTTGCTTATGGGAAACCAGCAAGGAATTTCCTTATGAATGATCTGTGGGGGCAGTACTTATAGATGCCTGAGGCCTTCTATACCTCTCCATGGGGATCTGGCTGATACATAATGTTAGTAACAGCTATTCATTTGGAAGAGGGTGTTGCATGACTCAGCTGCCAAGCTTCCCTTTTGCATAATGAGTTGGGAGTGGTTGTCTTGAATTTTTATCTTCCTTTACAAGTTGTTTGTCTTTCCAAACTCTTATAAAATATAATCACGTTTTTCTTTTCCAACATGCTCAGTTAAGCCAGAATTCTAATACCATTCACTAGATTACCCACATTTTCAAACACTTGCCATGCATATATAATAGGAGCAGATTTTTAAAAAATTTCCTGATCAAGAGTAAAATTTGCATTTTATGTGTTAGGAGCATAGGTCTCTGTATTAGTCAGGGTTCTCTATAGAATAGAACCAATGGGGTGTGTGTGTGTGTTTGTGTGTGTGTGTGTGTGTGTGTGTATATCTATGTATGTGTTATTTCTCATAAGGAATTGGCTCACATGATTATAGAGGCTGACAAGTCCCAAAATCTGTAGTCAGCAAGCTGGAGACCCAGGGGAGCTGATGGTATATATAGCTCCAGTTCTGAAAGCCTGAGACCAGGAAAGCCAATGTTGTACTTTCAACCCTGTGCCGGCAGGCTCAGGACCCAGGAAGAGCTGCTATTTCAATTCAAGTGTGAAGTCAAGAAAAAGACAATGATCCTGCTTAAAGGCAAACCTGAGGAATTTCCTCATATTCACAGGAAGGTGAGCCTTTCAATTCTATTCAGACCTTTATTGAATGGATGGAGACCACCCACCTTAGGAAGGGCATCTGCTTTACTCAAACATATAGATTTAAATGTTGATCACATCCAGAAACACCCTCATAAACACACCCAGAATAATGTTTGACCAAATTTCCTATGACCCCATGGCCCAGCCAAGTTGACATACAAAACTAACCATCACTTCTCTCAGCCTCCAATTTTTCCCTGGTAGTCAGGAACATAAACCAGTGTCGAAACTGAGCATGGACAGTGACTACCTCCTACTCTCACATCAGACAATATCTCATTTTACCAGCTCAACTCTGAACTACTTATTTGACCATGTTAGGGAAGCAAAGATTAAGAGAGGTTAAGTAATTTGGACAAACGATAAGACTCATTTAAACTTTAGAATTCTCTGCTTCTAAGTTGGCAGCTAAGGAAAAGAAAAAATTGATTAGGAGACTGCCACAAAGCTCTCAAGGCAGAGGAATCCCAAGAACAGACTGGAATTTTCAGTCCCATCTTTATGATAATCTGGAAAAAGAGTGAGTGAAGGTTTATTGTAAGACTTTACTTTTCATAATTTTCCCCTAGTGTGCAAACGAGGAGAAACTCCTTTAGAAAAAGCACATGGTTATATCATTCTCATTATTGTCATGTGCAAGTTCCGCAGCAGTGACAGTGCAAAGTGTAGCTCAATTTATCTTCTCAGTAGCTGTGTTTATAATTATTCTGAGCAATATAATAAAGTCATACTTAAGAACTATGACACTGACATAATATTAATGAACAATTGGCAAGTGTGCATAAGATGTTTCAGCCTCATAATCCATAATCGATGCTATCTCCTGGCTACTCTCATATGCCCCCTTTTCTACCTTTTACAAACATACTTCCCATAATCATCGAAAAATAGACAGAATTACCACACACTAATAGTGTGATGCCTTTATTCATGTCATAGCAGACCCTCAGCAAACCCTCTCCACAAGCCATGTACTGAGTTTAATGTCAAATGTAACCTAACGAATTCACAGATAACCCATGATACTACTATTTACACAGAAATTGAAATAAACTATGCAACCACTCTTAACAAATATGTGAAAAATAGTTTGATGAAGAAAACAATTTTGATGTTTCAAGAAGTAAGTGTCCCAAAAAGCCATCTTGTTTCTCTACTATCATACAAATTTCTGGCATCTGGCCACTTCTCACGAACTTCATTGCAGCCATCCTCATCTAAGCCACGGTCATCTCCGGAGAGGATCATTGCCAAAGCCTTCTAACTATCTCCCCTTTTCTGTCCTTTCTTCCCTAGTGGATTCTTGAAACAGCAAGCAACATGATACTATTAGGTTGGTTATAGCTAAAATAAAGTTATTCATCTCAGAAACTGCCAATGCCTCACCCCTTCTTTCACTCAGTAAATGGCGAGTCCAGACAGGATCACTGGTGTGCTCAGTGACATCTCGGAGTTCATACACTATACTTTCCTCTGCATCTGTCCGTTACAGCCACCTTGACCTCCTTGCTATCCCTTGAACACACTAGACATACTTCTACCTCAGGGGATTTGCATTCATCTTGAAATGCTCTTCCCCAGGTATCCAAAATTTCAATCCTCACTTCTTTGATGAGTTAACCTTCTCTGTGAAGTCTAGTTTAACTATTTTAAGCTGCATTACTCAGTCACATACCCCATCCCTATTTTCTGGTTGTAGTTTTGCACCCATAGTACAT
>NW_012155285.1:2070064-2071133 GCF_000956105.1 Propithecus coquereli
AAAAAAAAGAATGAAAATATTATCAACTCACTCTGAAATATTTTCAAGCTAGTAAGTTTTCTGAGTTTTGCTGATTAGGCTTTCACTAGAAGATGAAGCTATGGAGAGGCGTTAGCAACCAGACAGACTCTGGTCTGTTGCTCAGACCCCAATGTTGTTTTGGCTTATGTAATTCTCTTTGTTATAAGAATGCAATCATCCCACAGTTCCCTCTGATTTTCCATAATTTTGTTTCTGACTTTTATATATTCCCCCTGGAGACACTACATTATCACTTTGTATCTTTATTGACTAATTCTAATAAATTTTACACCATACTCTTAACTTTCTGTTCTCTACTACCCAAACATGCATTAATCTTCATCCAACCATTCACAGATCATAAAATCTTGGACATGTTAAATCTCTCTGAACATCAATTTCTTCAACTTTAAAATAAATGCTAATACTTATGTTGCCGAATTTTCTTGAGGATTAAATAAGAACATGTACAGAGAACGACTTTGCAAAGTGTTGTATGAGGATATTATACTTTACTGAAGTTTATTTTTTTCTGATGGACACACCATGGGGTAATGAACAAAAAGGATAATGAGGAAAAGAGTGTGCCATAGACCGTTAATATTTCAGCTACGCTCTTTTATATACAAAAAGAGAATAAGGCTCATACTACAGAAATATGTTAAACCCATACAAAGAATTCAAAAGATCTGACAACTCTAAACTTTTAAACAGTAGATAATATTTCTTATATATTGATAATGACTTGAACATAGTAAAGCTAATTTATTTAGCAATGAGCCACCAGTGCTTAAAATTCACTAGGTGTTTTGTCTCAATCAAAAATGAGATTTGAACATGTAAATGCAATATGTGTGAATTGTATAATTACATCATCAGTTGGTTGTATATTTTTTGAAATATCTTCAAGGCAACTGTGATTTATACAATAATTGAAAACATACCACTTTGCAAGACTCAAGTTGCATAGACAAATAAACATATTAAATTTATATGAGCATTAGAATTACCAGGAAAAAGGAAAAACTGAGTTATTGTGCAATTTCTT
>NW_012155285.1:2081768-2084126 GCF_000956105.1 Propithecus coquereli
AGAAAACCAGTCGAAAGCATGAGAATTAATTCAAAACTTCTAACTCAATCTGAGTCAAACTTTTTCTCTTTCCCATTATGTATTATCTTAGGACGTTGCAGCTCTCCCTCTCTCTCTTTGCTATTTCTGACTCTTCTAAGAGCTTAGGAATATGTGGCTACTTCCATCTCAAGCAAACAGCAAGTTTGGGGGCTGTCTCAGGGCTTCTGAGAAAAACACACACCAACCGTGTGTATTTTCCTGTTGTGATATGGCAGTTATTCTAGAATCTTGCTGTATTCTCAGAGCCCCCCACCCGGACACAAGGCACGGGGTCCTCTGCTCTTAGATTCCTAACCTACTTGGGAGGTGGCTATGTCTTATTTTCTACTGGAAACTTGAGCAAGAGGTGGCCCAGAACAGTGACTATGTCTTCTGTTTCTCTTATATCTCTCCCTCTATTTTCTTACTGTATTATTAGTAGTGATATATCCTTTCCATGTAGAGAGAGAGAACGCAAACTTCCATGCGCAACAAAGACAAGCTTTTAAATTCAAATGTTTTTCTCTAAAAACTGTTTCATCTGCTATGAGCTTCAAATGTCTATTTCAAAAATCCAAATGTCAGTTCTCTTTCTCTGAATTTATGCAATAAAAACACCACCCTGAGGGCTAAAAAAAAAATGAAAAATCACAGCTTTTTATATGGGAGCAGACAACATGCAAGTCAGTCAAAGATTTAAAAAATAACAATCCATGCCTACTAATGCTACTTTGTTACATGAACATAAACTAAATATCCGTAAGGACGTTTAGTTTTATGTGCCTTTTACAGTCTACGGCAAAGTTTCCAATTGCTGAGATAACACAAGTCATGTTTAAGTTTACTGTGGGGAAGAGGTGGAGAGAGGATAAAACGAGATGGAAGATGGGCTTCCTGTTAAGCTCAGCTCACCCTGGTTATCTATGTTTTAACCATATACATACCAAAATAACTTTACAAATGTTTGAACAAACAGTGGAAATCAGACGTGGTATGAAGAATGATAAAGAGAAATGGGGAATGCTATCACGCTGTAACCCAGCAAAAATGTGCTTTCTTTTGGAAAACGTATGGAAAATAACAAAGTAGTATTTCTTTGAGTGACTGAAGGATAGTTTTCATTACCCATTGTTTGCAGGACCTGAAGAGATACATCTCCCTACCCAGCCTGCACACGCAAACACGTAAATGTAGTCACAGTCGTAGCTGGACCCGAATTCCTTCTACTTCATACAACAACCTTCAACTAGTGTTCACAGACGTGGACTTGACTGTTTTAAAGCTATAAGGACAGATATTAATTCTCTCTAGACCTCAGTTTCCACGTTTATTAAACTTATAATACTTATATCTACCCTCCTGGATTGTTGGGCACTATTAAAAGAAGATATGCTAATATGAAAGCCATAGTAGCCAATATATAACGGTCAGTCAATATGTTGTTTTCCGTGACAATAAAGACTCTTTGGGCTGTCAATGAACAGAAAACCTGACACAAATTTACTTACATGAAATGATTTCTTTGGAATTCATACAGGGCCCCAAAAGATCTGATTTCACTTTTTTCCTAACTGTTAAAATGCCTGTCTATAAATTCACTCCATTCTCAGACAAGCTCTCCCCTTGAGATCCCAGGATTATTGCCAGCAGGATCCAGGGATGCAATCCTGCCGGTTTATGTCAGATAGGAAGAGAAACTAAAAAAGAGTTAAACAAATTCTTGAGTTTAACTCTCTCTGGGTAGGATCGGGCTGCACGCCCATCCCTATAGGAATCGCTGTAGCCAGTGTATGGGGTGTGATGATTAACTGAGACCAAACAAGGCTCCTCCCAGACATAAAGAGGAGTTACATCCACCAAATCCAAATGAACCTAAAGTGAAGAAAGGATCACATCTCCAGAAAATTCAGGAGCATGTTTCCAGTGGAAAAGTGAAAAACTGTAAAGTCTACTACAGTTCACATTCTCTTCTTTTTGCATAGACTCTAAGTGAGCTCAATTTGTTTATCATTACAGAAGTTCCTGAAAGCAAGGGATAATCATGCTCTAAACCATATATCTTAAAAAGATGGCCAAAGTTTCCTTTGGTAGAAATCTTTACATTTGAGTAAGGCAGAAAACACTATTCTCCATTCAATATCTATTCATTCCTTCCTCCTTAGAACACTAATTTTATTTATTTAGAGTTCTGTTTTACTTAGCTAAAATATTAATTTCCCATCCTCCCTCCCTTTGAGCCAAATTGTTTATCATTACAGAAGTTCCTGAAAGCAAGGGATAATCATGCTCTAAACCATATATCTTAAAAAGATGGCCAAAGTTTCCTTTGGTAGAAAT
>NW_012155285.1:2084176-2091373 GCF_000956105.1 Propithecus coquereli
AGAAGAGTGAGAAAATAAGACAGAAGCAATATTTAGGAAATGGCAGATAGTCAATAAGAAAATGTTTAAATTAAAGGATGAGAAGATGAAAGAATTAAGAACAAAAAAACTCATTAAAGACACATAAAGAAAATAGTGAAGGATGTAATATACATTTAATATGAGTCTCAGAAAAAGAAGAGTGAGAAAATAAGACAGAAGCAATATTTGTCTTTGGTTTTCAGCAAATCGATTTTGATACATAGGTGTGTTTTTATTTGTATTTATCAAACTCAGGATTTTAGTGTTTCTTATATCTGTAGCCAAAAGGCTTTAGTCTGTTTTAGAGATTTCTTGTCTACTATTACTTTAAAAATTAAGGCGAATGAAAGATATTGTTCAGACAAACAAAATCTAAGAGAAGTTGGAAGAAGCAAACTAACACTCAAGAAAACAAGGCAAATGAAAAATGATTCCATACAAAACTAAACATATTCCTACCATACGATCTAGCAATCATGCTCCTTGGTATTTACCCAAAGGAGATGAAAATGTATGTACGAACAAAAATTTGCATGCGACTGTTTATAGCAGCTTCTTTCATAACTGCCAAAACTTGGAAGCAGCCAAGATGTCCTTCAGTACCTCTTCAGTGAATGGATAAATGAACTGTGGTACATGCATCATCATCATCATCATCGTCGTCATTAGACATGTTTGGTGAACAGACTCTAAAATGGCTCCAAATGATCCCCTTCTCCTGGTATTCACACACTTGGATAATCCCCTTTCCTTGAGTGTGGATGAGACTGACATGTTTGTCACCTATAGAACATGGCAACGGTGATGGGATGTCACTTCTGTGACTATGTCACATGCAATTGTAACTTCCATCATGCTAGCTGACTGTCTTCCTTGCTGGCTTTGATGAAACAAGCTGCCATTTGGAGAGGCACAATAGCAAGGGACTGAGGGCAGCCTCTGGTCAGCAACCAGCACTGTGCTGAAGTCCTAAGCAGCTCACAAAGAATGGAATCCGGCCAATAACTTCACAAGCTTAGGAGCAGATCCTTCCCCAGTCTAGCCTCAGATGAGACCCCAGGCCCAGACTTATGAGAGACATTGAAGCAGAGGGCCCAGCTAGGCTGTGCCTGGATTCCTGACCCATAGAGAGTGTGAGATAACAAATATGTATTATTTTAAACCTCTAAATTAATATGTATTATTTTAAACCTCTAAATTCATGATAGTATTGCTCTGTAGCAATAGATAACTAAGACAGTATGACAAAGTCTGGCTCTATGTCTCTCTTGGGAATTAAAGTGCTCGGGTTTTGTGATAAGCATTTTTATTTAAATTCAAGGCAGCCCATTTTCTTAATTCTGAATTTATGACTTTATTTGATATGGTTGAGTTTGCTCGACATTTTTCACTAGGACAAGGTAAGACATCATTTTTCCAAATATTTAATTACAAAAAATCATAAATGAAAATATTTTGGTTAGAAATACTTTGTGCCTACTTATGCTCTATCAATATAACTGTTTAATGAGTTATCTTCCATCAGCTGCAAGTCATCTTCCAGAGAAAATGCAACAGCTTGAATAGGACCACCCAAAAACAAACTAGTAATATCCTTTTTTCTTTCCTTTTGTTAACCTGTGCTCCTTGACTGATAAATGATATTGGCTCTTTCACATCTTAATTTGAAGACCATAAATTAAAATGCCAACATGAAGAGGCAATATCCCAAAAGAAGCAACTGAGAGTGAGCAGTGGGAGGCAGTAGAGATTGTGGTAAACTGGAAATGCAATCAACGTTGAAAAACATTAAGTTTTGGTATTTTAAAGTACCAAAGGACAAACTAAATGTGTCTGAGGGCCATACACAGTACACATATGGGCTGCCAGTTTCTCGTCTCTGCTTCAGTGCAACAGAAATAATAATATTGCTAGACGTTGTGGTTCAATAAGGCCCTAGGTGGTTTCAGAGTCCAGTAGAGTTTCTGATTTGTGCTTCTTAAGATAGAAGAATCCCTTTCAAGCACCCATATACATTTTAGAAGCCTAGCTGTGGTTGCAGACTGAAGTAAAAAAAAACAGGGAATATGTAGAAGATTCTACAAATTCCATTATTTATACCACAAATACGTAACTGGAAGGGAGGGTAATAAGTTGATACCGGGGACCAAGTCATCAACTCTCCACCCATGGCACATTTTCTGAACCCTCCAATCTGTCACTAGTTTTGATATACTGTCAAATTGTTTTAAACACGCTTCTATTTTCATGTGTATGTTGAAACATAATAGTTTGGCTAACTTTGTGTTTCCCACACCAGACAGTGAGCTTCTCCTCAAGGGCGGAACTCTTGTTTTACTGCTTTTGGAACATTGATGCCAGCACAGAGCCCATCACTGAAGAGGTAGAATAAATAAGTGAGTGAGTGAACAAACATATCTCTTCAAAATTAAGACCTCTGTGTGTGAAATAAGAGTGTGTGTGTGTGTGTGTGTGTATAGTGATCTCTAAGTTTAGCATCAACTATAAAATATCATAGTACCTAAAACTTACATATCTATAAAGATTCACATTTCCATTTAATCCCATTGGTGATTTACTCAAATTGAAGTAAGATGCCAACCTAAATTGCATGTATGTTTTTATATAAAGACCAATTTTAGCCTAAGAACAGACATGATGCTTTTGTAAAGTAACAAAAGGAGATTGTGGTCAAAAGATCAGGTGGCCGAATTTATTATTACAGAGTAAATGTCTTCAATGTAGCCTTGTGGTCAGAAAAAATAAAGACTGAAGTCACCGAGAAGAACAGATCAAAGAAATAAATAAAAGGCCTGAGAGTTGACTGGGACATTTGCTAAACTGAACTAGGATGATGGTAATATGCATAGTAGAAGAGTGAGCTATGAATAGGTGCCACAGTCTTAGTGAATGACAGTGAGTGAGCAGGAGGAAAACAGGGTACCATGCCAGGGCAACAGAAAAACATGAGCCTGAAACCAGCAGGTTTCAGGGGTTTCACGGGAAGCTGAGGAAGTGATGTTCTGATGTATCAGAGGGAGTGAAGAAGTTCCTAGTACCGCTTCCTTAATAAGAAGTACACAGGTCTCAGAGAATAAGCACTCTCCACTTCACCTGTTACTTCATCTATAACAATGGTATATAATCTCTGATATCGCATCAGTTAGTGTATGTAACATGGTTTGCAAAAACATCATTTTTGTGATAAACCAGATATCCTGGTGAAACTTCTGATGCACAGTACCGAGACAGAATATAACCAGCATCTTTTTAAACTCCTACTGAATTTCCTGGAACGTAGGAGAAATCCTCAAGAGTCAAACTAAAGAGGAGGCAGTACAGCAGGGTTGCAAGTGTGTATTAAAGCCAGGACAACAGCTGCTAGAATATTTCAAATCCTGGTAAAAATACAGTCTTAAGTGTTAAGAGCCTCATAGAAGACAAGATCTTGGGGCTTGTACAACATGGAGATTTGGAGCTGTCGCCCTGAAATAAAATTGGAGCTTGTGAAATTCTATAACCTCAATTCAAGAGTAGACTAGAAAAAAATCGCATAACGCCAGAAGAAGGTGATGAGGAAAATCCGTTTCCTCAACCAGACTTTCTGTTTCAGTCTGAACTGCTGGAGGAACAAAAGCAGGGGGAGCTCCCCTGGGAAATCACAAGCACAGGCCTGGCCGCATGTGGGTTTACATTTGAGAGTTATGCAAGGTGGGTATTACAACAGGGTCTCACGCAGAGGCAAACACAAACTCTCTTAGGAAGATGCATCCTTAACCAAAAATAATAGGATTTCCACAGAAAACCAGTCGAAAGCATGAGAATTAATTCAAAACTTCTGACTCAATTTGAGTCAAACTTTTTCTCTTTCCCATTATGTATTATCTTAGGAGGTTGCAGCTCTCCCTCTCTCTCTTTGCTATTTCTGATTCTTCTAAGAGCTTAGGAATATGTGGCTACTTCCATCTTAAGCAAACAGCAAGTTTGGGGGCTGTCTCAGGGCATCTGAAAAAAACACACACCAACCATGTGTATTTTCCTGTTGTGATATGGCAGTTATTCTAGAATCTTGCTGTATTCTCAGAGCCCCCCACCTGAACACAAGGCACGGGGTCCTCTGCTCTTAGATTCCTAACCTGCTTGGGAGGTGGCTATGTCTTATTTTCTACTGGAAACTTGAGCAAGAGGTGGCCCAGAGCAGTGACTATGTCATCTGTTTCTCTTATATCTCTTCCTCTATTTTCTTACTATATTATTAGTAGTGATATATCCTTTCCATGTAGAGAGAGAGAACGTGAACTTCCATGCACAACAAAGACAAGCTTTTAAATTCAAATGTTTTTCTCTAAAAACTGTTTCATCTGCTATGAGCTTCAAATGTCTATTTCAAAAATCCAAATGTCAGTTCTCTTTCTCTGAATTTATGCAATAAAAACACCACCCTGAGGGCTAAAAAAAAAGTGAAAAATCACAGCTTTTTATATGGGAGCAGACAACATGCAAGTCAGTCAAAGATTTAAAAAATAACAATCCATGCCTACTAATGCTACTTTGTTACATGAACATAAACTAAATATCCGTAAAGGACGTTTAGTTTTATGTGCCTTTTACAGTCTACGGCAAAGTTTCCAATTGCTGAGATAACACAAGTCATGTTTAAGTTTACTGTGGGGAAGAGGTGGAGAGAGGATAAAACGAGATGGAAGATGAGCTTCCTGTTAAGCTCAGCTCACCCTGGTTATCTATGTTTTAACCATATACATACCAAAATAACTTTACAAATGTTTGAACAAACAGTGGAAATCAGACGTGGTATGAAGAATGATAAAGAGAAATGGGGAATGCTATCACGCTGTAACCCAGCAAAAATGTGCTTTCTTTTGGAAAACGTATGGAAAATAACAAAGTAGTATTTCTTTGAGTGACTGAAGGATAGTTTTCATTACCCATTGTTTGCAGGACCTGAAGAGATACATCTCCCTACCCAGCCTGCACACGCAAACACGTAAATGTAGTCACAGTCGTAGCTGGACCCGAATTCCTTCTACTTCATACAACAACCTTCAACTAGTGTTCACAGACGTGGACTTGACTGTTTTAAAGCTATAAGGACAGATATTAATTCTCTCTAGACCTCAGTTTCCACGTTTATTAAACTTATAATACTTATATCTACCCTCCTGGATTGTTGGGCACTATTAAAAGAAGATATGCTAATATGAAAGCCATAGTAGCCAATATATAATGGTCAGTCAATATGTTGTTTTCCGTGACAATAAAGACTCTTTGGGCTGTCAATGAACAGAAAACCTGACACAAATTTACTTACATGAAGTGATTTCTTTGGAATTCATACAGGGCCCCAAAAGATCTGATTTCACTTTTTTCCTAACTGTTAAAATGCCTGTCTATAAATTCACTCCATTCTCAGACAAGCTCTCCCCTTGAGTCCCAGGATTATTGCCAGCAGGATCTAGGGATGCAATCCTGCGGGTTTATGTCAGATAGGAAGAGAAACTAAAAAAGAGTTAAACAAATTCTTGAGTTTAACTCTCTCTGGGTAGGATCGGGCTGCACGCCCATCCCTGTAGGAATCGCTGTAGCCAGTGTATGGGGTGTGATGATTAACTGAGACCAAACAAGGCTCCTCCCAGACATAAAGAGGAGTTACATCCACCAAATCCAAATGAACCTAAAGTGAAGAAAGGATCACATCTCCAGAAAATTCAGGAGCATGTTTCCAGTGGAAAAGTGAAAAACTGTAAAGTCTACTACAGTTCACATTCTCTTCTTTTTGCATAGACTCTAAGTGAGCTCAATTTGTTTATCATTACAGAAGTTCCTGAAAGCAAGGGATAATCATGCTCTAAACCATATATCTTAAAAAGATGGCCAAAGTTTCCTTTGGTAGAAATCTTTACATTTGAGTAAGGCAGAAAACACTATTCTCCATTCAATATCTATTCATTCCTTCTTCCTTAGAACACTAATTTTATTTAGAGTTCTGTTTTACTTAGCTAAAATATTAATTTCCCATCCTCCCTTTGAGCCAAATTTGGTCAAATAACATCTGGCTAATGATACTAAAGTGGAGCATTTTATAGCAATTCAATAAAGAGATTTTAGAAGAAACTGACTTGGGAAGAACATAATTTTCTGCCAACTCCTACATCCTTCCTGTTAACTTAAAGGCCAATGTAATGTCGGAGCTGTAGTGGTTCTTTAAACTATGAGGGGATATGTACAATGGAAGTTACAGACTAGGATAAGGGAGCAATATGTGAGAAGTAACATTTATGAATATCTGGTAATCACGAAGCCACCATATCAGTGCCAAATTGTCCATATTTGAACTTCTTTTATGCAAGGAAGAAACTTATATGTAACTTAACTGTTATTTTGGCATTTTCTTTGTATAAGTCCAAACCTAATTCAAAGACATTCAGGTTTCTAAGCTACGATGCATGTCCCTGGAGGCCAGAAGATTGTTGAGGTTATCTCTGGAGGCCACTTGCTATGTGAAATTATCATAATTTTATACCAAGATCTTCAAATTTGTGATTTCTCATACTCTTTGGACTCTAAATACACTGGTGTTTCAATTGTCTGGATAAAGTAGGAACCAGGTCATTTGCCAATAAATGTACTGCTGCTTGCAAGCCTAAAAACTCACCTGCTCCAGATACCTTCCCTGTAGCTACTGGAACCTTGTGAAAATACTATATTCATTTTTGATACCACATTTAAATGTAGAGCATTAATTTTAAAAGGCTCCAATTACAAAAATACATGTAAAGATAAAAAATAAGAAAAGATACAGGTTTAGATGTCTTCCAGTTCTCTCTTTTTTGCATCTCTTGCTTTTATAAGGCCACTTGAACGCCTTTCTACAAGTGCACTCATTTAGAACTGTGGGGTTTAAGTGGGGGCGGCTGGTGATAAGAATAAATATGCAATGGTCTCAGCCCATTCAAACAGTAATAAATGAGACCTCAATCAAAAAACGGGTAAGACCAAGGATGAAAAACAAGCATTGAGCTGAGTATCTTCAATGAAATTTGGTAAGAAAGAATAAACAGGTTCAAAATAATAAACTAGAAGAGATGGTCATTAAATATTCCCAGAAGTAGTCTCTTAGTTTCCCACTGCTGTATTACTAGATAGAAGTTTAAAATA
>NW_012155285.1:2101613-2102616 GCF_000956105.1 Propithecus coquereli
GGCTCTGCCTTCAGAAATTAGAAATTCTCAATCAGCTGTGACACATCTGTTTCCTGAAGTGGCAACTTTCAGGAGCCTCTTAGATCCCACTATAGGGACCACTTCATATTTCAACTGAACATGAGGTCAGGATTGTGAGAATCACATCAGAAATCAGCATACAGAAATTTAGAATATTAGGGGACCCATTCATGAAATAAAAGGTTACTCTAGGGAGCCTATAAGATCCCTTTCTAGTCTAACAATCTTTGTTTAATTTTTACATTAAGATTCAGCCCTTTTCAGAGAGGGCTGATGGAGAACACGATTGAGCCTCAAGAGAATCCCCTATCTCCCTATCACCACTGAACAGATAGATTCAGCCCTTGTTTACCTTTATAAATGAACATGTATGTTCTGTGTGCTTCCAGTGGAAAGGCATGCCATTATTGGCTATAATCCCTACACTGAAGGAGGATATGCTACCACTGGACATATAAAACAAATGAAAATAATCTAACTGGACTATTTTGAACTTATTGTAAGTGGTCAAAATAATTTATGGTGATTGCATTGTTGATTGATTACAACTGCTGCTTTCCCAGTAGTCCAATATTTAACGATTCAGATAATTTAAGAAATATAAATTGGGTCCTGATGTTAGACTTTCAGTTTCTGTCTCCTCTTGATTGCTAGCCTGCTTTTTGAATGGTCTGCCTGGGCATAATGAAATGGAATATCAAAGCAATCTGTGTTCTGCTCCATCATCTCTTCTCTTGTTAGTTTATCATAATTTCAAGTTGTAGAAATGAAGAAAAACTTGGATTATATAGATCGCACCTGGAGAACAGATTTCCCTGAAGGAGAAGAGCCTCTTTACTGAATACTGGAGATTTTTATCAAAGGGACTTGTCATCATTTCATGGCGAGTAGCCCACGAGTCACCTTCCTACTCTTTTCAGTGGGAAGCACACACCATCTGTCAAGTAGGGATCCCCTAAGAACTGCTGTGCTGTTCCAGGAG
>NW_012155285.1:2102666-2104458 GCF_000956105.1 Propithecus coquereli
TCATTCTGCCAATTTTTGTTTGGTTCAGCCTTAGAGAGTAAGGGGAATACTTAGAGTTAAAGCTGTCCTAGGTCCTTATATTACTCCAGAGGTTGATTTTATTAAATATTCATTTGAATGTGATAATAACTATGAAAAGAATAAAAATCCTCAAATACAGTAGAGAGAAAAACACAATAATAACCTCAAGCAATTTTTTAAAGGCATGCAAGGAAAAAAAAAAAACACTCTGAGGGGAAAGAGGAGTAAAACAAGACAAATAGAACAGAGCCAAATGAAAATGTCAAAATTAATTTATATCAGTAATTGCAATAAATGTGCCAGGTAGATGATACTACAACTGTGCACTTAACAGAGCCACTGATCCCCTTCTCTTTCCCTCCCTCCCTCTCTCTCTCTCTCTTTCTCTCTCTCTCACACACACACACACACACACACACACACATACACACAGGAGTTAAGGCTAATGAGATGTAAGGAGGAGCTTTGTGTTCAACATCCAGTAAGTGCCCTTGAAGGGAGCAGATGTGCTTTGTCACCCCTTTCTCCTTCTTTCTGACTGAAATGAGTATCAGACAGCTGGAACTTAAGAGGCTCTGTTGAACTAAGCGGTGGAAGCCATAAGTTGAGGATGACAGAGCACCAAGATAGGAGACATCTGCTTTTCTTACCACGTGGGGCCTTATACCAGCCCTGGGCTGCCTCCCTGTGGATTTTGTTTTTACAGGTTCTTATCTGCCTCTGGCAATAGGCCTGTGTTGCTCTGTGAGGTGGACTCAAGGCCGTTTGAACAGGGAATACCAGAGTTACGAGGACCCAGAACATGGTGTAGAAATGGGAAGAGGTCCAGGTGGACATGGGGCCTTGAGCAGGGGAAAGGCACCTCTAGAGGAGATCCAGAGCAGACCCTCTGTAGAAGAGAGTCCCAGAGCAAAATCCATGGTGCTTGGACCTAAAGAAGTGCTAAAAGCCCAGGTGTAATTGTGATAAGGGAAAAGTGAGAAAACATGAGGGAAGTACATAGCTCAATGCGCCTCACAGAGCAAAGGCTCAATGCCAATAAGAATTGGGTGCTGGGCATTGTGCTGAGTGCAGAGCTAAGACTGATGACAAGTTTGTCAACATCATTCCTATAACCTAAGTCCTTACTCCTCTTTTTGGCGCTTCTTGCTCTAGCTTGCCTCCTGTCATTTTTTTTTTTTTTGGCTGTTGTTGTTTGAGCTAAAAGAGGATTATTTCAGCTTCTGCTAAGAACACAATCTCTCATAGTACACCATGGCAAAGGAACTAACTGTAGGAAATGTTCAACCATGAGAAGCATTTATCCCACTCCAGACTGAAGCTGTTCTATGCTAAGCTGCTTGTGGCAGAGTCTCACAGCTCTTCAAAAACACTAGAAGAGTATAAATTCTAAATTTAGCTCTAGACTTCTAGTAATGACTAAGTACAGTAAAATACTGTACAGTAAATACAGTAAAATACTAAGAAGCAGCAATGGAAAGAATCTATGAACCGTGATCCTACAAATTCAATCAGGAACAAATCCTCAACCCTTAGGTTAAAATGGAGCTTTTTGAGATTGTAGTTTGTGAAGGATGGTTCTTGCCAGTCGCCTTTAATCCAGTGAGCCAGTTAATTAAATTTCCAGTTCCCAAAACGTTTCCAATAAACAGAATCCAAAATAATAATACACTCTTATGTTTCCTCAGCAATTTCCAGCAAAACACATTTACAACTTTCTCTCATAAGCCAACCGTGGTTTTATAAGTTCTGACTAATATTTTCATGCAAC
>NW_012155285.1:2104508-2105851 GCF_000956105.1 Propithecus coquereli
GGTCATCTCTAACAATAGCTAAAGTAACGGAACTACACCTAAGTTAGATATAATTACTCTAAGTCATAAGAAAAAGTTGTTATTCTTTTTCTATTTAAGTATTTTAGGGAATTGAAGAAATGGTTTGCTGTAAATACATCTCTTTCACTCTTGTACTTATGTATTATAGTGGAAAGCTATTGTCTTCTAAGCACAACCTCTTTGCACTATATTTTAATAAATTCCATTTATACAAATGTTCAGATTAATTGAGTGAGATTGACATACATACGTTGCAGCAATGACTTTTAGGTGATAAGTATAATTAGCAGGAAAATACCAATGAAGGTGCTGAATATACTCTAATTCCCATGCATTTGTGATCATTGCCCATGCAAAATAACTCAAACTTTAATATCTCAGACTTTCATGAACTCACATGATTATAGTTCCGAACTCAAAAACCTCTCCGTTGTTTCATTAACAGAGGCCTCAAGGGCCTCACTGAAGTCAGTTCGATTTGCCGGCTGCTTTATTGGCATGAGAAATCTAATTGATAAGCCTGAATTTTATAAACACATCCAAGAACACATGGAATCATTCTCAGTGGAGAAATAAGTGAAATATGGTGAAAGAACTAAAGATGTTATAGCAATACTCATATTCATTTCATTAACTTTTAATTGTTAACATTATGCGGAAATTTCCTCTTTTCTAATAAACAAGTAACTGTTTTCAAAAGCTATTTCAACCTCACACCATGAACTAATGTGTGAATGGTTATTAATACCTGAAAATCTGCTTGAAAAATTTGCAAGAAAAATAATTTTTGGCTAAGATTCAAACATAAGACCACCTCGCCATCAGGGAGCTCAGGATTCACGTCTTAAACTGTTGTTCCCTTTCTTGGTGGCTCATCACCGGCCACCAGGAGCTGCTCCTTTCAGGTCCCTGTACTCAGTGGCTCCTGCTGTTCCTAAAGGCAGGAAGCACATTAGGTAGTGAGTGAGCTGGGGACAAAGTGGCCCTGGTGGGCCTGCCTAGCAGTTAAATTGGCTGGGAGTGTAACAGGCTGAAGGCCGCCATCCTGGTCTACCATCCATAAGAAATGTTGGTGGTAGATTTGAGGAGACAGAAAAAGAAGTGAAAATGTCCGACAAAAAAAAAAAAAAAAGTGTCTTGGGAGCAAAGTCAAGATTAAGCTCCAGACTGTCAAGCTTCTTAACCTTGATACGGTCAAGGTTCAGTGTCTGAGTGAAGTCTGAGCCTGAGATTCCAGCTCAACAGATGAGGATGAACTAAAATGGGGGCTCAAAGTGCAAGGCTGCAGCGAGGGTTGCAGCAGGCATGAGGACTCAAGCAGG
>NW_012155285.1:2105901-2106951 GCF_000956105.1 Propithecus coquereli
AAAAGATCAACATCTATTCTTTTTTATGTTTTGGAGTTAAGATATTATGTAGATATATGGTTATAATTAACTAAGAAGTTTAGAATGCACAGAGCCAATGTGTATCAAATAATAAATTCCAAAGATATGCACTGATTATGTTAATATTGTGTTTTAGAAGTTTAGAGGAGGAGAAAAACTGCAAAAGAGGATCATTCTAGAGCTCAGGGGAGACTAAAAGTTAGAGTCATCAAGAGTTATATTTAGGAACCCCAGAAGATGCTAGTGTAGCAGCAGAACCATTCAGTGCACAAAAACCATCCACAGAGAATGCAGAGCGTGGTATAACTGTCAGCACAAGAACTGTGGCATACTGAAGACCCAGTCCTCTTTGATCAGAATGAAGTTGACCCTTCATGGATATATACTGCAACTGCTCCTCAACTGTGTACTACCTGTGCTACTTAGGCTGTGACACATTACATAAACCTGTAGAACCCAGATCACTTCCAGAAATGAATGCTTCTTCCTATCTCACCTTTCTTTCCTTAGAGAGGGCATAGCTACTCGGAAAATCTATGACACTGAGATGCTTGGCCTCAATGGACGCAAATGATTATTATTTGCCAGAGTATCCTTGAAGTACATCAACCCTCCTAATCCACTTTCTCTTTCTTCTTCTTCTTTTCCTTCTCCAATTTGAATGTAAGCTTTGTGATTGCCATTTTGTTCTAGACTATCTATTCAAGGATGTTTGTTAGTGAACAACCTTAGAAGATTATGTCTCCCTGTGGATCAAGGGGTAGGTATGCTTACTACCAACTAGAAAATATTTGGGATTCCTACATTTAGGATTCCTGTCCCATAACACAATCCATGGCCCTGGATTGCATCACACTATGGGTATTGAGGCTCCAGAAACTGGTGCAAAAATGCTAATACTCTGGTTACTGCTAGTACTGTTAAGTAATAAACTGTCCTTTGACTTTGACCCAGGAGTCTTCCAGCATTGCTGAAACTGGGACAAATTATCTTGTTAGCTTGCAAGTATAATATGAATAAAATCTTAGA
>NW_012155285.1:2118165-2119659 GCF_000956105.1 Propithecus coquereli
CAATTACAATCCTAACTACCTACTATCTACACTGAACCTTGAGTTTCTAAGTTGGTCTTGACAATAACCCTGAGAAAGTTGAGAGAGTACAATTACTGCATTTGATATTAAGCTTCTTTATAGAATTTACTTTGTTGAAATTTAATAACTACTGTGCCTCCTGCCAACCTATTGCCAAGGGCCATGTCTTATTTTTTTTTTATTCTTATACTTAGAATAATGCTGGACAAACAACAGGTGCTCTGTAAGTTGTATTGAAATGAACTCTTCTGAGACTATTTCATCTACATTCACTATAATAATGCAAAATTACAGTTAAAAGTACATTATGTCCAATATGTTCCTGCTTAAGAAAAGTGAATTTATTCTGAAATAAATTTTCATTTAAAAATGTGTATTTACCCTGAAATAAATTTCCATTAAATTATTGAAATAAAATTAGAGTGTTGTGTTTCATGGAATGGGCCTCAGATAAAATATATTGACAGAACTTTGAAAATAGAGTATTTTAAAAACATAAAGTCTTATTATTATCTCTGAAAGATACAGTATAGTCTTACCAAAGATAACTTCAGGTTGTTTTCAGACAATACAACATTATCTGTCACAGGCTTTCTGCACTAGGTTATTTTTTGTGGTACACCAATGATAGCTTTTAAACAATTAACCTCAGAATGTTCTGGTATAATGGCAAATCATTTATGCAGCAATTAAATTCAAGCAAATCAAAAGGCAGAAATGACAGTTACCAAGGGAAGAAAAGACTAAATTATTCCATAAATTATAAACAGAGAGGTCTATTGCTTTTCCCCCTTGGAAAAAATGCTCTTGCTCATTACTAAATTCTAGCACACAACCACTCATGGTGACTCTGCTTTCAACTTGCCTCCTTCATGCTTCTGAAAATTATTTATCACCTTTGTAGAATTTCATAATATTTTTCCCCATAATCTAACTATCTCAGGGACATAGAAGAGTTACAGCTACTTTACACCATTAACATTGTATTTATTTTCCATTACTAAGATTAAGCCCACAGTATCAGTCTGGGTTCTTACTTGCAAGAAGGAAAACCAATGAAATTTGCTTAAAGGATAACAGGTAATTCACAACATTACCCAGAAGGAAGGGCCATATCTAGTATTATTCAAACAATAACAATATTCAAAACTGTCCCCAAGAAGACAGTATTGTATGTAAATGTCTCTACTTGCAGGACTAACAGTACTAGCATGGGGCACAGGATGCTGTTGCAAGCATTGTTGCCACCAATGGCCCCACAACTCAGTTTTTCTCTCTGCCAGAATTTTCTTTTCTGATTCTACCTCCTTGAGTGTGTGCTGATGGGTCAAGTCTGACAGGTGCATCTGACTGGCAGAGGCTTAGATCATGCATTGATATCATGACTATAAAGAAAGCCAGGAAAGCAAGCATCAGGCATGTTTTAGCTGTTATTCTAGAAGGCATCTCTGATTCTCATCAAGACCCATCAGG
>NW_012155285.1:2119709-2121041 GCF_000956105.1 Propithecus coquereli
GATTAAAATTTCTTCCTAACACTTTTTTTTTTCATTTTGTTACTTACTTAAAATGTGTCTATCAACTACGGGAAATATGCAAATTCAACAAGGACTTCAATACCAATGCGAATCTGCCTTGGTCAATATTTCTAATTGTGAATCTCATCACCATACTTCAAGAACTTGTATTTTTGTGAATTTTTGAACTTGCTTTCCACATTATCTGTTCATATCTTTTTCATTGTCATTGCCTTTATTGAAATCTCTTCCCCTTTTCTGTCCACTCTCCAGTCCCTCTTCATCCCTCAGTAACAAGTTTAATACCTACCCACTCCATGTAGCTTATTTATAGACTACCCAAGCAATCTAAATTTCTTCTTTGAGTGTCTATAGCACATATTATCCACATTCCTGTTTTGACATCATTACAATTTAATTATGAAGCAGCATCCTTTAATGCAAAACATTCTACAACATTATGTTGATTTTTTGACACAGACGCTAAGTGCTGTATAAGTAACGAAAAGAGGAAGATCAATGAAAGATGTTTATGTTCCCATTTTATTTCAAGCACAAATTAAAGCAGATGTTTCTTGATGTAAAATCCAGTGCTTCTTTGAACTTGGAAGTTATGCCAATTTCTGGATAAGAAAGGGCATTTCTTGGCAAGAAACAGAGAAAGGGTGAGTTTCCATTTAATATGTTTAACTCCTCCTCGATGGAGGCAGAAATGAAAGGCAGTAACTGTTTATCAGGCTTTATTGAGACAGCAAATTTAGTCATATAAACACTGAGTTGATTAATTAAGGACACCGCATTTACTATGTTTTCTGGAAACTGATAGACATACAAATAGGATTTTGGAGAGGGGTTACACCTTTTAGAGTAATTGGCTTGAAGAGTAATTTTATTGTCTACCAATATAAAGCTATGTAGAACATCTTTACTTAAACAGATGGAGATATCATACATTACTGATGCCCAAGGTTAATAAAGTAGTTGAAGTTTGAAAAAATCATTGCTTTTCAAATAAAATGTGCATACAAATCACCTATGGATTTTGATAAAAACACTGACTATAATTCAAAAGTCTTGAGATAGGACCTCAATTTTGCATTTTCAATAAGCTCCTAAGGGATGCTTTATATTTTACGCAAGTAGCTTAGTACTGGATCTCAGTAATTAGTAATTCAGCTCACTTCACGTACCACACACTATCTTTTAGGTAGTTGAACGAACATTCCACTCTCTGCCTGGCCCATTGTCTTGCCTATCCATGTCTCTCCTTTGACCATTAAAAGTGGCTCATGATCAGTAACAGGAAAAAAAATAGAAAAAAAATGTGGCTCA
>NW_012155285.1:2133747-2134780 GCF_000956105.1 Propithecus coquereli
TGAATATTAAAAATAGTTTATGTAAAATATTGAATATATTGTCCCTTTGCTATAAATCCTGCATTTTTATGCTCTTCAATAATTATTTGTCTTCATAGAGTTTTTTAATACTTATTGTTAAATTTATCCTTAGGTATTATTACTGTGAATTAGATTGTTTTTAATTGCATTTTCTGAAACTTTATTTGTGATCAGAAAAGACATTGACTTTTTCTTATCAAATATTCAGATGCATTTTTAAATTTTATTTAGTTTTAATGGTAAGTCAATTATTCTTTTGGCTTTGGGGTAGAAATATTTTGCTCTCTGCCATAATAATTATGTTGCATATTTCTTTCAAGTACTTATGTCTCATAATTTTTTACAATTGAATGGTAAGAACTTCAGAGATATATAATACTGTATTATAAACATTTTATTACGTTACTGACATTTTTGGAAATGCCTCTGTTTCATGATTGTATATGAAGTTTGTTGTGCTTTTTAGTAGGTAAGAAAGTATCATACTATGAGTTCTATCAACAATGTTTGTTTATGACCTTCCATGGAAACTGCTTGTATTTTCATTTTAATCAGCCATAAGTCAATCGTGCAAAGATTTGGCATTTTGCCTAACATTCAGTTATTGCCTTCTGCAATCCACACATCCTTCCTTCATCCCTCAAAATAATTCCAGTATTTTCCATATTACTCTAAGCAAACGGAAGTGATATTTTCTTTTGTTTAGAGTAATAGATTCTCGTAATGTATTATCAGTAGTTTATTGTTAGCATTGTTGAGTTAAAATTCTATTCCATATTTTATTGCTTTTACTTTTCAGTCATTTTGGCTTTTGCTCTATTTAATTATATTATTCTATATAAGAAATGGAGTCTTGAGAATTGAGAGATAGGATTCAAGATTTAAGATCTAGACTATCAAGATCTTGGATTCTCTTTCTGTATGATATCCAGTGCATGAATAATAAAACCCAACTAAGGTGACGCATATGTTGATAATTGTTGAAGCTGGTGATAGGTTCAAAAGAATTGAT
>NW_012155285.1:2136861-2138394 GCF_000956105.1 Propithecus coquereli
TAGACTTAAACAGTGCTATGGTTCATATTAGTACAAATTTCAAGTTACAACTATTAATAGTTAGCAGGTCAAGCTGTTAGGGCTTAATTAAATCATTCTTTGTATGAAAGGACGTTTTAAGAAATACCCTTCACTTAAGAATAAACTGCAAAGAAATAAGTGGAGAGATTGTGTGTTTTTATAAAATACTCTGTATTGATGATTCTTCTTTTATAGATTTCTCTCCCAGAAAAGCTCCAGGTGATCTCTTCATCAGACAGAGTGGGTGATTAAGATGTGGTCTTAAGTAATCTCAGTTATGAGGATGCAAAGTAGTGCTAAGTTCCCCAAAGCTCCTATTTATCAAAATAATCTGAGCACCCTTCCCTCAATTTTTGTAAAAGTATGCTATTCCCAAGAGTCCCTCCTCAAGACTTTCTGATTTGGCAGGTTTGGGATGGAGCACAGGAATCCTTATAATCAGCCCAGGTGGGAGAATTCATTAGATGTGGTTATCTGTAGGAGAAGAGCAGTGATTTTTAAAGGTTAGAATATCTTTAGAAAGGGGAGCTCTGACCCATGTTTATAGCAGCATTATTCACAAAAGCCAGAAAGATGGAAGCCACCCAAGTGCCCATTGATGGATGGGTGTATAAACAAAATATACTAACTGTATATATTAACATATATATAGGTATGTATCTTATGACATCATGTATGCTCTAAATACAAACGATAAAATTTATTTTTAAAAAGGGGGGGGGACGCACATACCGTGGAATATTATCCAGCCTTAAAAAGGAAGGAAATTCTGATACATGCTGCAACATGGATGAGCCTTGAGAACGTTATGTTAAAATGAAATATGAAAATTAAAAAAAAGACAATTATTGTATCATTCAATTATAAGCCGTATCTAGAGTAGTCAGAATCAGAAAGTAGAATGCTGGCTACCAGGGGCTTAGGGCAGAGAGAAATGGTGAGTTGTTGTTTCATGGGTATAGAGTTTCAGTTTTTCAAGATGAAAACGTTCTGAAGATGGGTTATGCCTAATGTGAGCATAGTTAACACTAACGAGCTATACACAAAATGGGTAAGATGACAAATGTTATGCATATTTTACAACAATGAAAACAAATTTTCAAGGGTACTACAGTGGTAAAAGCATGCTTTTCTGATTCACACTTTTGCTGTTGAACACTACAGTGAGAGATGATACGCTCTACATAAGAACCAATTGTTACCACCACCATACTGAAAAGGAAAAAAGCATGTTTTAATTATGGAGACAGCCTATCTCTGTTGGAGCAGCAGAGCCCAGGGGAGTTGTTCTACCTACAGGGCTTATCCATCAAAGGGAAGATGTGAGTGCAAGCCAGTTTAGTAAGATTCTGGATCAAATATGGCATAATTAAAGGAACATTCTCTGATCTCAAAGATCAAAAAGATCCTCAGAGTGCACATACACTGGAGTATAAAATTGCATGAATAATCTGGCATTTATCATTAATTTTATTTAATATTACATTTCACAGATTGCTTTTCTCAGATTAA
>NW_012155285.1:2140129-2141414 GCF_000956105.1 Propithecus coquereli
TGTTTTAAAATTATTGTCTTCCACGGATTGATAGATCTTTTACCCTGCAGATATTTTAAACGTATTCTCTATTTATTTAAATGGAATGAGGAAAGTAAATTTATATGATTCTTATCTTTCCAAAATTTGAAAATTTCACAGGTCTGTTTCTGTTGTCTGTTGTTTCTACTGGTATTTGCTCATGATATCTTATTTCTTTGTATGTTTATCTATTAGCATGTCGTTTTCACTTCCTGTAAAAAGAAAATGTGATGATTCCCTGAGACCTAAGATAAAATACCTTCTTTTAGATAGGATTTGTATTTGTTTCTCTCAGTGGTTCTTAGGCCCCACTACCAGTGTGAGACCAGTTAACATACATATTTTATAGTTTCAAAACTAGAAGGAGGACATTGAATGCTCTTAACACAAAGAAATGAGAAATGTTTGAGATGACAGATATGCTAATTACCTTGATCTGGTCACTATATATTCCATAAATATGTACAATTACTAGGTATCAACTTAAAAAATAAATTGTAAATCCTAGTGATGTGAATTGGGCTGAAAATCCAAATAGTGTCATCTAATGGATAACACCTCCCAGCAGAAAATGTCTGTCTGTTTTTGGTCTTCCTCTGCTCAGAGCCAGAGAAACTCTCCCCAAAATTCTCTGGAAATGTGGAAAGGAATGGGGATTACCTCTGGTTGATCTTTACTAAGATGAAATAATCACTCAGAGTCCAAATTCAGTGATGGAATAAAGAGTTTAGTAAACTCAAGCAGAAATTTCATACCTGTCTCCATTTCCAAGACAGTAACTCATTTCCAAAATTTGGTTTCTTTTCTGGGAAAAAATTGATTTAAGATGCTCAGCTTATCCCTCTGAGTTTCAGCTTTCTCTTAAAATTTAGCCTGGTAATTTCTTACTAGCTTGTCAGTTTTTAAAAAGCAATTTTTAAGATCTTTGTTCTGGCATTTTGTTTATTCTCAGTGGACTGAATTTCCTGAGAAATATAATCTACTATAACTGGAAATAGAAATATTGATTAGAACATTGGCACATACTTGGTCCTTGATTAATATTTGTTGCATAAATCAACAAAAAAGAAAAAAAACAGTGAAAGTGCTTCTTAGCCATGTAAAGAAGGTTGGAATTTATGTTACAGATAAACAGAAATCATATTTTTGTGTTTTATTTTTAATATAGGAAATGATATAATGACATTTTATTGTGGAATGAGAAAAATGGGTTGCAGCAAAGCTGGTGTTAATGGAGAGACCAGTAGCCTGGACATAAGGAGAT
>NW_012155285.1:2148374-2149463 GCF_000956105.1 Propithecus coquereli
ATGTCCTCATAGATCTTGCAAGCTGACAATTCCCATCTATTCGAAGAATTAGAAAACAATTTTGTGCACCTGTGATGGAATTCTTGTATTCCTTCATGGGTTTGTCATTCCCTTCTATGAGAGGTTCTTACATAAGGACTTTAGCAGGGAATAATGGAATATAAAAATCCCCCCAAAAATTAAATAAAAATCTGGTATTGGATTACTCAAAATATTTGTTTTGGGCATGGGCACTTCTCAAACTATAGAAATATAACCATCAGATCTCCTTCACCAGCAAGAGGATTGTAATAAAACCAAAGAGAAAGTTAATATATTTCAATACATGTTGTACTACTTATGAGATGGCCAGATTATTGAAAGATAACTTTTATTAATTTATTCAAGGCTGCAATTACTCTGAGATATGGAGGATGACCCCTGGCCACTGATCCAAGTGATAGGCTATAATAGGCAATAAGTTTGTTATGTTGCTGAGTTTATACCTCTAGAGCACAACCTAGGAATTTCATATACATAAAAGAAGTTTATGATATTCTGAGAAGAATCATTCTGAACTCTTATTTATGATGTGTTGCTGATTCACATAGTCATAGCATGTCTTAATTTTTGCACATACATAAAAGCAAAATTTTATGAGATTCTGAGAAGAATCAATCTATATTCTTATGGCTCTTTTTAAATTATTCTGTCCTCCAATTATCATTGTGCAGTTTCTTGGATTATTTGACAATAGCTAATTCTTGACTAATACACAATATAGATAGCATGTTGTCTAGATTGGCTATAATCTGCTCATTTATTGATATTTAAAGGACTTCTAAAAGTAATTCTTTCGCAGTTACTTTTATCTGGAAGTTCAATGTCCAAAGCAGGTGATCACATATAAAAGCTAAATGTTTCTATCACACAGAATAAAGGAATTTCCTCTGATAATGTTCACAAATTAAGAGTTATAGGAAAAGATTTGAAGGAAACTAAGGATTGTTATAATTTTTCAATATTTTGAGTATTTTCTATAAACCAAAGCAAATAAAATTCATTTTACCTCAAGCATTTAGTATGTACTTTCAAGTCTCAAATTTTTTT
>NW_012155285.1:2149843-2151153 GCF_000956105.1 Propithecus coquereli
ATCATTCAATTTAATTGATTTAAACTGAACCATCTGCTGCCTAATTGGCTCATAGCCAGTGGGATTTATGTAAGTAAATGAATATCAGAGATAGAAAGAATACTAATGTGAAGTTTATGTTTCATTAAGAACGTCTCCTCGTTCATCAAAAAAAAATTAAATATATTAAAATTCAGGCAAATCAAAAAAGCCTACTTTTAAGACTGTATCTCCTGACATTGAACATCAAACAATGAGAGAGTAATAACTGAGAGATAGGAAATAAACAAGGTAAGCTCTCCGATTGCCCCAGTTTACTGTCTGGAGAGGTTTCCAGGTAGCACAGAAAGAGGAAAACCAGATAGAACCATTAGCTGGAAAAGTCATAGCGAGCAAAGTGGAGAAGCCAAGGCCAATAGAGTTTGCAATGGAGAGTATCCAAGAGGAAAGAGTTGCACAGAGACAGAACAGAAATCTGGAAGAGTTCCCCTTAAGTCATCAGCCAAATACTAATCAGCACAAGAATATGAGAACACAACTTGAGACTGGGGAAAGAAATGTGTGAAAATTAGATGTAATAATCCTTGCATTCATGCAGGGCTGAAAAAACAAATGCCAAATCCCACCAAGAGTAGAAATCCTAATAATTCATAGGGTATCAGGTAGAGTATTCAGAAAATCTTTGCTTCAATTGTGGGGCAAAATTAGCCATAGGACAAATTCTACTCTGGTCCTGCCTGACTAAATTTAAAGGCAATTAGCAGACCTGAGCTGCAAGAAATGTTAAAGGAATTCCCCCAGGCAGAAGGAAAATAACACCAGATGGAAATAAGGATTCACAAAAAGAGATGATTTTGTTCCTCATTATAGGTCACATTTTTCTTCTTCTTTTGCATGCCTTCAGAGTTTACATTAGCTATGGAACATTGTGAATTCTATCTTGTTGGGTTGTTGGTGATTTTTTTTTTTGACATTGAATAAACATTTTTGAGTTTTGTTCTGAAATTTAATTAAATTTATTGAAAACAGTTTAATTATTTCAGGTCTTTCCTTTAGCATATGCTAAAAACCCATAAAAAGAGATAATAGTATAAAATATATCCTAAGAAAATTTCTTCCCTGGTGTTTCAAATCATGGACAATTTATCAATGTCGTGATGGATTGCCCCAGAGAATATTTTAACAAATGTCTATTTGAGATGATCTGATGCCATCAGATAGCCATCGTGGCTTTTTAGATCATGTCCTCATAGATCTTGCAAGCTGACAATTCCCATCTATTCGAAGAATTAGAAAACAATTTTGTGCACCTGTGATGGAATTCTTGTATT
>NW_012155285.1:2153193-2154244 GCF_000956105.1 Propithecus coquereli
CTCCTAAAACAAACAATAAACAAAAACAGTAAACAAGAGAAAATATTTTCAGATATTGACAAAAAGGCATCTCTTGGGACTTTGATTTCTGAGAGAAGTGAAATGGATACGGCTAGCCTGACAATTGTTCTGGTTTGCTGCTTGGACACAATTTCAAGAACATATGCATAGAAAGGTAAACCCAAAAGGAGCCCAGTAAACTTACAGAGATAAGGAATGTAAATGGAAGGAAAAAAAGGGCTGAGGCAGCCAAAAGTGGCAGGGACAGAGTTCTGGAAAAGAAAAAGAGCTTCGGAAATCTGACTGAGGAGTCCTTTTGCAACTTTGCTGAGTACTCTTTCATATAGGCAAGTGTAGAGGAAACTCCAAGAGGCCAGGTACAGAACAATCAGGTATCTGAAGGGCAAAAATTTCCACAGTTCATATAAGGGAAGCTGTAAGAAAATATATTGAACTCCACCTAGCTGGGGTGGATCCTTGGTGACCCTTTAGCATATTCGGAAGACTATTTGTCACCAGAGGGGACTATACCTTTGTAATCTGGTCAAACTATCTATGGAATGAAGGCAACTCTAAACCTGTCCTAGCAAAGTTCTTTAAAAAAAGACTTAAAGGGATGACTCTGATCTGCAAGTAATGATTTCCTGCCAATAAACACAAAGCTTAACACTTTTTAAAGGAAGAAAAGAATCTTGACTCTTACTAACATCAAATCTATAATGTTCAGCATAAAATTAAAAATGACTGCTTATATGAAGTGGAAAAATGTAACCCAAAGCAGAAGAAAAATAATGAATAGAAAGAGAACCATAAATGACATAGATGATGAAACTAGAAAATGCAATAAAGAGCTATTATAAATGTGTAGAAATATGTAATGAGTAACATGACCTAAATACAAAGGTAAATGGAAATTAAAAAAAACAAAGTAGATAGAACTTTCAGAATTGAAAAATAGGCCAGGCACGAGGTGGTTCATGCCTGTAATCCTAGCACTCTGGGAGGCCGAGGCGTGAGGATTGCTTGAGCTCGGGAGTTCGAGACCAGCCTG
>NW_012155285.1:2158500-2162612 GCF_000956105.1 Propithecus coquereli
GTGTGTTAGAGACATCATTTTATATATCATTAATTTAAAAAAACACTCCAAAGCATTAGTATTATTATTATTCTCATTTTACAGATGAAGAAATGGAGTTGCAGAAAAAATTTACGTAATTTTCCTAGGGTAAACAGCAGAATTAAGATTTGAATTCCAGCCTGCTAGCTCCAAAATCCTTCTTCTCAAAGGAATAAATGTTTAGGGAGATTGCAATCCTGAATATAATTCTATAGGAGGTATAAACTCTTACAGTAATTCCTTATAGGTAACTATCTAATGTCATGAAACACTAGACCTCAGATCTACTTCTCTGAATGTGATTTGGCTTTCTATGTGCCTCTGCAAATTTTCTTTACAAATGGTATACATGAAGAGAGGAATTAATTCTATTACAATGTTTGCACCAAACTTTCAGTGTTGACTTTCAGCTTTGAAACTTCCAGCAGAGTCGATCTGGGGAAAGGAACAGGATGTTTGAACAAAGAAAGGTAGAAATGACATTTATGCTCCTAAACCTAAAATTAAAACTTAGATATTATTCCAGTTCTCTCTTGATGCATAACAAACTACCCCAAAATTTAGTGGCTAAAAACAGCTATTTTACCTTTCTCATAATTTCGAGGGCCATAAATTTGGCTACAGCTTAGCTAGACAGTTTATCTCTCATCAAACTAGCATCACCTGCAAAGACTGGGCCAGGCAATCCACTTTGAATCTGATCTCTTCACACACGTCTGGTATCTCAGTGTTCCTTGGCTCCTCTTTCTTCGTCTCTTCACATGGTATTTCAATCTACTTGGCCTTTTCGTGTAACTTGAACATCTCACATCATGGACAGACTTTTCACATGGCATTGACTACTCCCAGAATAAGTATTCCAAGAGCAAATAGCCCAAGAGGCCCAGGGGCAATTGCAGGGATTTTTATGATCTAACCTCAGAGGTTGCAGGATATCACTTTTCCATATCCCATTGGCCAGCCCAGATTCAGGCCAGCCCAGATTCAAGGGGAAAAGAGGAATAGATTCCACATCTTCACAGGGATTTTTGCATAAAGGGAGGGAAAAAATAATGGTACTCATCTTAAAAACAAACTTCCACTGCCATAGAACAGTCCTAATATAACTAACTCCTCTGGCTCATTAATCAATTATCATCTAATCTACTCAAATTTGGATATATTTTGATCACAAGTATGTAAATTAACAGAGTGGAAATTAAGCACACAAACTTCCCACTAGAAATGATGTGGGCCAAGATAAGAAAAGAATTCTATCAGCAGGTAGAGTGACCTACTCAGAGAACCCCTGTTTTTATCCAATGATATAGAAAAAAATTTTGGAAATACAGGTTAGTTTGATTGGAAAATGCATATGAGTGTTAATGAGCTTGATCCTATGATAGGATACTCAAATATTTCGTCTAACATTTAAATCTTCAGTTTGACCAGTGAGATACATTCATTGGTTGAAAAGCTTAGTGAGCATTTGGTCATACAGTTTGAGGTAGACTTTCTACCCAGATCCAAAGTCATCTATTTTGCTATACACATGTACACATACACCACACACACATGCACAGGTCTTTGCTGTGATAAATATCTCTGTGACCAAGCACCAAAGGGGCTGATGGTTTTCCTATTTTAGCTCCTCAGAAAAGGTTCACTCACACAAAATGGAAATAGGATGTGGCAAAGAAAAACTGCAATATAAAGGTTAAACAGGCAATGAAAACTTTATTCCAGACTATTGCAACAGGGGAGTGAGATTGAACTCTACTCCACTAATACAGAAAAAAAAAAAATGAGTCAATGGAAAAGTAGGACATTAGAGGAAATGTTGGTCATGTGATCAGGCCATCCATATTTGCTAATTGTTGCTTATGGAAGTTAGGTTTCTACCTTCCCACAAAAACTGGGAGATAGGGTATTCTCTTTCTTGATTATATTTCAAATGAATGGCTACCGGGTCCTTAAGAAAGATATTCCTAGGTTGTAAATCTGGTAAGAGATTAGGATCAGGAGAAGATTTACATCTCAAAGGGACAGAGAAAGAATTTACAATTCAAAGTTTTCTAAAGTGAATGCTCTAAGAAGAGGGAGGTCAGGACCTATAGTTAGGAAAAAACCTGTTTAAAGTTTGGTCAAGCTGAAGAGAATGGAATGTCAAAGCCATCTCAGTCATATAGATATAACATACCAAAGTTAAGATATGTTATCTAGGGAGCCACGCCTCAAAACTGATTCTAAGTAACTCACATAAAATGTACAAGCTAAGAGATGAATCTTGCACCATAGCAAGGACTTTAAACTGCCTAATGGACTGGGACACATCCCTCAGCTTCAATTTCTCCCTACAGCCAAGATGGAATAGAAAGTAATCGTTATGATGATGTCCTGCACAGAAGAAAACCCAATCTCTACCCAGCTTTATCCAAGCTTGAAAGAAAGCCCCAAAGCATTAATTTTGCAATATGTAGAGAATACTGGATTCAGCAATCTTATGTGCTTTGTTAAAACTAATTTACAACCTTAAAATTGCATCTTATATAGGCCATGCCCCTTCAGGCATTTCAGTTGTACCTAACATTCTATAAAATAGAATTCCCTCACAGAGGAGTTGTCAGGCTCAAAAGCCTCAGAAAGTTTGCCCTAGGGAGTAACCCTATGGTCCTGAAAAATGCTGTCTATGTGTTTTACCATTTCTGAAATACTCTGCTTGTAAATCACACAGAGCATTGCTGGCATTTTCTAGGGAGCAGAAATTTACTGTTAGCCCTCTGGCATAAAACATAGAAAGAAAAACAGAAGACAGAAAACAGGCACTTGCCACCTAAAATTTATCTATCAAACTAAATCCAAAAAATAAATAAACTTATATAAGCTATATATTATACGTCCCACTTTCAGAAAAATTCTAAGCTTTTTACCCCAAATCCTTCCTGATGTTTGAGTTTCCACAGTTAAGTATTCATAGATTTTGCTGGAAGCCCTGATCTCTGTAAAAATGCAAAAGTCTCAAGGAAAAGTTAGAGTGTACAATGGCCCTTCAGTGTACTAACAGCAACCTACAAACATTGAAAAGATAATGCGATAATCATGCACATATGCAAGTTTTTTTTCATGAATGTCTAACTTGACCTGTTTAAAGTTTGGTCAAGCTGAGGGGGAATGTCAATTCCATTTTGTCAGATACACAAAATACACCAAAGCCAGGATATGTTATCTATGCAGCCACACTGCAAAAGGGATTCTAAGTAACTCTCATAAAGTATACAAGTTAAGAGATGAATCTTGCTACAGCAAAGTCTATAAACTGCCTAATATTGATAAAATAGAAAGTAATTGTTTTCTAAAGTAACACTGAAGAATGATGGAAAAAGCATAGTCTCTTCAATAAATGGTTCTAGGTCAATTGGATATTTTAGAATGCAAAAACCATTACAAATCCTTTCCTTTTACCAAAAAGTAGAGACCTCCTTCGTCCTCCTTTAAATCTGGGTTAGCTATGTTGCCTTATTTGGTCAGTGGGGTGATAGCAAACATGATGCCAACAGAGATTGAAAAGTCTTTGTGCACTCAGGCTCGTCCTTTGTTGCTGGCCTCGAGAATTCTGTGACCACCACCATGTCAATAAGCCTGAGCTAGCCTCCTGGATAACGAAGAACAGATGACCCAACCAGCCAACCACCAGACACATCGACTGGCTTTTGATAACATACACATGATCAGGCCTTTCAGATACTAGATTGTCCAGGTAAATGGAGCCTTCGTTGCCGACCCAGAGAATCATAAACTAAGTAAATGCTTGGCTTTTTAAAAACTTAAGTTTTGAGGTGCTTTCTTATGCAGCAAAATCTAATTGATAGAGATATTTGATATTTTGAAAAAGAACATTGATCCCTTATAGCATCATGGTTAAAAACAAAAAAGCTTCTAGAATAAAGCCTGCAAGAATCTTTAAGATAGAGAGTTCTCAAACAGTACACAAAACACTAACAATATAGGAGAATATTGATAAATTGGACTGTATTACAATTAAGAATGTTCCTATTCAAAAGACAAATTTAAAGAATTAAAAATGCAAGTGGCAGAGTGTGAGAAGAAATTTG
>NW_012155285.1:2163868-2176308 GCF_000956105.1 Propithecus coquereli
TTTTAGTAGAGACGGGGTCTCGCTCTTCCTCAGGCTGGTTTTGAACTCCTGAGCTCAAACAATCCGCCCGCCTCAGCCTCCCAGAGACCTAGGATTACAGGCGTGAGCCACCACGCCCGGCCTACACTGGTCTTTTAAATGTTGAAGTACCCCAGGTAAGTAGAATGGAGAAAAGTACAGAATACATGCAATGCCATTCTTAAATTCTTATATACTTTTAACGCTTAGCATTTATAACACACGCTTCACTTATAAAACATGTCATGTGTTGTCTCATTTAATCTTGTTATGTTTCAATCTGCTACAAGCAATTTGAACATATCCACTTGAAACTTTAGTCTTGTGAATATTTCCCCTAAAAGAAGCAAATATAGGATTTTATAAAAGAAACTAGCCTTACTTCATGACTGGTATTGATGAATTTGGAGGAAATTTCTCAGTCCCTTTATGATGACCATCCATTTTATGTCATATTTTCAGACAAAAAAAATATTACAGGTGGGAAATTACCTGAAAGCAAAAATTATTAGAAATTACAGTTGACTTTGATGAGAACTTACTGGTTGGTCACTGAACTGGATTACATTCCAGGTGAACATGGACTTTAGAATTCTGACCTGGGGCTAAATATGGGTATTTTGGGGTATTGTATATCTGTAGCTTCTTTTCATGTTGCAGAACCAATTAGGATAGCTTCATAGCCTGTATAATGAAATATACAAAACTTTAAGAGCTATTAAATAATTTTACCAATTTTAACATTCAATAGGCATTTAAGTTTAGACATTTGATAGGCAGATAGAAATAGAGAAGAAAATTTTAAGAAAAATTGCCTCTAAGCATACAGAATGTTGAAACTTACCAAAAAGCAAAGGAATGGAAAATTCCTGAAAATCATATATTTTTTCAAACCATCTATAGATATTTCTATCAAAAAGTAAAGACTCCTATTAGGCTAATTCCAAACTCCGTCTCACAGAAAATTTAGCACAATGAAGATTTAAAGTATCTACTTATTGCTTTACACTGTGCACAGTATCATGAAAAATAAAAACAAACAAAACAAACAAAAACAAGAAACCAAAAAACAACATTCTGCTGTAATTCTGGGCACTGTCATCTAAAAAAGAAATAAATAATTTCAATATTCAAAAAATGGCCCTTAAAAGAATTCATGTCTGTGTTTTCAGAGAATCAGTTTGAGGAACTAAACACAGATCTATAGAGAAAAAAGAACTCAGCGTTGGTGGGGAAAGCTAGCTTTCTGAATGTATTTCAGAGATTTCCTAGGAGACAAAAATTTGTGTTATTCTGGGGGTATTAGAGGGATGGAATTGCCATTGTTGAGCAGTCTTTATCGATTTTTTTGCCCCATATTAAGAACTTCATTAAAGAGTTTTCTAAATGCTGAATGAGCTACCTCAACAAATAGTGAGTTCCTCACTAGTAAAATTATTTATTTACGAGCTTGACAAGCATTTGACAAAACTGACTTTTCAGATTCTTGACAAAACTGCAAATGCTTTGTAAATGAATAGACTTTGTTTTTATTACTTATTCCTAAAGTCAACAAGTCAGTTGAGTAGAATGAATTATTAAAGATAGCAAAACTAAAGAAAAATTTACTCCTCATCAACCCAGGGACATTGTGGAAAGGAAGGTTCTGACAATACAGCCCTAAGCTGAGCTAAGGTTGGGGTGCTGCTCTGGTCAGCTCTGCATCCTCCTGTAACCTGTAAAAGGAAGGTAGGTCTGTGTTGTGAGGAGGCCAGGGCTGTGAAGGGAACTTGGAGAAGCAGTGAATTTAGATCTGTTGGATAAAGTGAGATAGGAAAAACAGTGAGAGTGGCAATAACATGTCAAGAATTATTGGAGGAGATGGAACAATGATGCCTCAAGTGGATAAAATCAGGTCAAGGGGAAGGAAAGCCATTTTAGACAAAAATTTAATTCTAAAGTGAACTCCTCCTTTAAATGAGTTTTTTTCATTTTAGTGTAATGCTGAAAGCATGCTTCTGTTTCTTGATGTTTTGATATTGTCGTATTGGCGTGCATCCAGGACGATCACACTGTTGATGAAATATGTTGAGCGTAGGCCAAAATTGAGGCCCACACACTGCACTGATGCTGTATTAGGAAAATCCTTGTGCCTTGGAGGCAGTGTCATTACACAGGTTGAGTGAATTGCTTAGATACAGGCAGAGCAGTGCCTGGTATACTTGTGGGGATCACCTGATTTATAGCTCTGTGGTGTTGTCATCACATGTTCCTTCTTCAATGCTTGGAGAATATGACAAGCCACAGTGAGTAGAAACAAAACGAAAAAAAACAGAGTACTGAGTAGATACACATATGAATGGAAGAAAGATTCTGAACCATCAAATCAGGAGATGGAAGGATGGGCTTCAAATTGCCACAGTTTGTGCCAGTGAATATTTCTTGGAGAATCTAGATGTTTAGCCCAAATTAAATTCAATCAAGGTTCACTAACATAGTTCTGTTATGTTGAAAACCTGAAGTTGTTCCAACCTGATCACTATATTATAATAAGAAATAATTAGAGGACAAAGCAGATTTTTGCATTTGCTTATGCAGAATTTCATCCATGATAAACATTATGTGAATTCAGAAAACTCAGCCCAGCTCAACTGAGCCATGCAGGAATACACAACATACACTCACCTCAAACATCCTTCAGCACACTGCCTGTGTTTTATGTTATGAGTCACACCCATTCCTATCTGGTGGTACAACTTTCCACCCAATTTCAGATAATCCTCCTCCACCACTTCACAGGAACTTAAAAGTTGAAACGTTTGATGGCTACTTCCACGAAGGAACTTAAGATTTTTTTCTTCCAAGGCAAAGTGCCATATTTATTGCACTGTTTATGTATTTCTTAACCATTTAACATGTATAAAGCTGTGCTTCTGTTTTAATTAGGTTCTTATCTTTTTGTCTAATGTGTCACTGACAAAAGTTTTGAGAATTATGCTCCCAGACCCATTTTTCTCCTAAGCCCTATGGCTGTTGTTGTGTAAGTTTGCATAATGTGGTAATTTTTAGCGTTATATACATCATCTTAGAGCAGAGCTGACTGCACTATAAAAATCCTTTTGTCCAGTAATCCTTTGTTTGTCATTATGCAGATTAGATGAAGAGCTGATAAGTAAGTATCTCAGAAGACACGGATCCAAGCTTACAGCAGGTATGTGTTGCCACCTTGCAGTGGACAAAAACAATACTCAGAAAACAAAAAAAAACATACAAAAAAACAGGGAAGGAAGGAAGGAAGGGAGAGAGAGAGGGAGAGAGGGAGGAAGGAAGGAGGGAAGGAAGGAAAGAAGGAAGGAAGGGAGGGAGGGAGGAAGGAAGAATTATATTGGTCATAATTCCACCCATGGCAATCCAAATTATGCTGTTAGATAACCATCCTTCCTGGATGAAGTTTGTTCTCATCTACCATTTCACCTCCACCATTTCATATCACCCATAAAAACCGTGTTCTCTTTTAGTGATAAAGAATTAATAATACATGAGCTCATTTGTCCACTCCTCCTCACCTTTACCTGACTCCAGAAGAAGAGCTTCTTAAGGTTGCTCTTGGCTACCTAGAAGAAGTAAGTAGCCTAAGATACCAAGGCTAAGGCTGTCAACTAAGATAGATCCACCTTTCTTTACATCTGTACTTGAGGGTACTTTATAAGATTGAACTAGATATGTATCACTTATAGTTGAGATTCTGATTCATTCAGGAAAGCTCTCAGTATCCCAGTTACTCTCCCTCAGATAGAGTCAATTCTTATCATTTATGGATTCTATATTTATGGATTCATCTATTAGCTAAAATTTATTTGTAACCCCAAAATCAATACTAGTAGTGATTGCAGAGTCATTTAAAGACATGTGCAAAGCAGTGAAAAATTTGAGTCACCCAAAGGGCAGGTTCCCAGTTGAGGTTGAACAAGGTAATGCTTTGCCTCCTCTGGTCCAGCTCTCATAATGTAAACAAGTGCTCTTTTTTGCACTCTATTTACTACCATGCTTTTTTAAATTTTTGTACTTTTTTGGAGTGATATTACTGTTTAAAATGGCCCCTGAATGTAGTGCTGAAGAGATGTCTAGTGTTCCTAAGCACAAGAAGGCCTTACAGCCTAATGTGTGTTAAGTAAGCTTTGTTCAAGCATGAATTACAGTGCTATTCACTGTGAGCTTGATGTTAATGAATTAAAAATATTAAACAAGGTGCTTTTAAACAGAAACACAGATAAAACAAGGTTATATATTTATTGGTTGACAAAAATGTGACCAGAGCGTCAAAGGAATCTAACCCTAACCCCTTGGAGCAATGGTTCGAGATTCGCTAATTCAGTATTCAGTGACTTCATAGAACATAACTATTGTGAATAACAAGAATTAACTTTAAATGTATTGTCGTAGTTGCCTTTTATATGTCAATATTTCTGCATTGCTCTGTCTTTTCTAGAGAGTAGGCACAGAATCCACATTGAAGTAAGTAGAATTTATTTACTGAGATTACAGAAAAAGAGTCATGTTGGGTAGTGGTAAATTTTGATAAAAATTGACAATTGCCAAAAACGGACCATTGAGGCTTATTTAATGATTAAGGCCTTCAAGGGTCCCTATTGATTCTTCTGTTTTTAAGACCTGAGTGTTGACCTACCTGCCTGGATTGGTTTTGCTTCTTGTAGTAGTAGACAGATTGGTGGAAATTGTGAAAGCTCGGTTTCTTTGAATTTCATAATAAATATAGTTGATTTGGAATGCAAAGGACTGTGATAAATTTATCATAATGAAAGTTGTAAGAATTCTAAGCTCATCAAAAATATGTTAACAGAGTGTGACAAGGTTAAGTAAGTGAGAGACAAATTATTGATTGTTCTTTCGGTATTCTTTCCTTTCCCTAAATTCCTTCATTTGAGAGTGGTATTGAGGCATTCAAGATTCTTTGCCAAAGAGGAACAGTGTGTATCAGGACCAAAATATTTTCTGTATTGTGGAGCTGAAGGCACTCAATTTTTTAGTATACGCTGAAAAGTTAGAGCAAAGAGTTTACCATATAAACTGTGTTGAATCAGTCCTGTGGACATCCACACTAACACTTACTATAGACCTTTGAATGGTATTATCTGGGATTAAACCAACTACAAATAATAATTGTATAACTATATGTTCACAGTTTGAAAAGTATGCTCACATACATTAACTTCTCATAATATAATTGACTTCTCAATTATTTATCTTGCTACTTTACACACACACTCATAAATATTTCATTATTATATATTTAGGATACTAAATTTTAACTATAAAATACATCAGATTGGGAATAAATTATCACAATTTTATGGATAAAAATTAATATTTCACTTTGTAAAGTCACTTGCCACAGGAAATGAAATTAGGTAACAATAGAACTGGATTTTAATCCATTTTTTTCTCCAAATCGCTAATTAGTCTTCTATATATTAGTCTTCAGAAATACAGTAATGTTGATTACTATGGATTAATTAAAATATAATACTGACAACAAAATATTTTCATGCCTTATTGATTGGAAAAGTTTTCCATAACTTTGTTGATATGCTACAGTTTGCATTTACAAAAAAATTATTTTGTTTGCTAAGAAGTTATTATCAAAGAGTATATTCCATGTAAAATAAGAAATTATATCATTAAGTATTACTTCCTGGAACTTATTTAATTTACCTCATGGAATTATAATAAAAGCATTTGGCAATCGTATTTCTTTATTTTGTAGGTATCAGGAAAATCAAATCTTTTTTATAAAATAATATTGTCAAAATCAATAATCTTTGGAAGACAATGATCTCTACTGATAACATTTAGAAATTTTTGCTTATCCTGGCAATCTTAGCCAAAGTCTCTGAAATAATGTAGTTTACAAAATGGCTGCTCTGAAATATAACAGAAATTACACATTGTCCTAGGACGACCGTATACTAAATTCTTAAATGACGATTCCTTTGGTTTAGAGATGCACAGATAAATAGAATGATAACTGTGCAATGAGCTAAGATACAAGAAGTTTACATGAGAATTCTGAAATACATTAGAAATTGTTTTATTTTTTAATTTTGCTTTTAATGGAAGTGAACCATCTGTCTGACAATACCTAGAATGGACAGAGGCCATTAAAGAACTATCAAGTTGCTGTCCTGCGGTGCAGAAATGCAGAGTGCGTATGGCAACCGATACCTATAATAACATTTTTATTTCTCTTGATTTTATCATGATTCCAAATGTTTATTTGCTGGTTTTTACTAGCCTAGAAATGTGAAACTTTAATAATATAAAAACCTGTTCTGGGCTCTTAGATTATGAAAATAATCAATAATGAGTACAAGAAAAATGGGCCATTAAGGCTAAAAATATTCTTTAACTCATGAGGTTGTTATGAGGCTTAAATTGATTAATTGTAAAGCTTTGGGCACATAGGAAGCACTGTATATGTTTAATGAATTAATTAATGTGTTGTTTTATATATAGCCTCATAATAAACCTCTAAATTTTTAAAAATAATAACTGACAGTATAGGAAAACATATATATGAAAAACAATTATGCATTTTAAGATAACTTATTCAAAAAATTTATCTAGCTAAAAAATAAACAAATTACATAATATCTGAATAACATTTAATATACTTTATCAAATTTATACACATGGAAATATATACCTCTCCCTAAAAAACCTATCTATTGTTTCCAAGTATATATGAATTATGGCAATAATTAACTATGTTAACAGATTACAAAGCAAATATTTACCAATGTCAAAGGTAATAATGTATATGTTCTCAATGAATTTAGAAATTAATAACAAAAAATAGCAAAAAAGATGTATATCTAGAAATTTAGAAAAAAATAATGAAACCACACAAATACAATTTTGCTATCAAAAAATCATTTAAAAATTACAAAGTACAAGGAACTGGATGAAAATTAAACAATTGCATTTCAGAAGTTGTGAGAAATAGCTAAAGTGATGTTTGAAAGACAATTTTTTAAGTAAAATCATGGGAAAGCAAGACAGAAAACAATATCAAATAAGAATAATAGAATATACGCAAATATATAGAAATTGTAAAACTAAAAAAACTAAAAAACACAGCAAATAAGAATATAAAATGCAGACAGATAAAGCAGAAATAATATAAACATAGAAATTTTAAACATCAGCAAAGTTGAGAGCCTTAGAGTTTGATGAAACCTCACCTTATAAGTAAAATACAATGGAAAAATCAGTAGATACTAATGACTTTAAAAAGGCATAACTTGTCTAACTTTCTCAGGACTAACAGTGTTAGAGTAGCTACTACCATATAGCACATTATAGAATACATGCTATCAACATGACTTATCACTGGTGATGCTGACGGCCATCACTTGGTTAAGATGGTATTTGCCAAGTTTCCCTACTGTAAAGTTACTGTTTTTTCCTTCTCCATACTCTACACTTTGGAAGCAAATCACTAAGTCCATCCCACACTCAAAGTGGTAGAAGGTGGGATACAGATACATTCTACCTCCTGGTGAGGGGAATATCTAACTTACACTATTAGGAATTCTTCTGTGAGGAAGATTTATTACTTCTTCCCATTAACTTATTTATGCAATCATGTATTTACATTAGCATGGACTGATGTCTATTGATTTTGTACTTTGGGTGGTAATCTAATACCGCATCATTTATTTTGTTGCTCAAATTGCTCCAACTTTGTTTATTGGGAGCTTTTTCGGGTAGACTCCTGTGCCCTTTGGGCATACCCTTTTGGTTTTTGAGCACGTCCTTGCTTTTTCGGCATTACCAGATAGCTTTAGGCTCATCTGCTATTTTTCTCTGCTCCAGCCCTGGAATCAGCCATTTGTTCAAGGAGCCTGGTTCTCTCTATTGGGGAATGCTAGAAATCAAGATCTGGGCACCTAGTGTGCTTGTTGCTGCTTAGATGTCACTGCTTTTAGGCCCTCTGAGCAGGCAGAGCTAGAAAATACGTGTGTATACCAACTCCTTTTTATACACGTTTCCATAATTATGTCTGTACCAATCCATAAATACATATGTATTGAGCTAAACATGAGTTAATACTAACATCAGTACCACAGAAGTCATTCTAGCCTTTCCTACTTGCTCATTTGCAATTTCTCTCTCCAACCGTGAGAAACCTGGCACTGAAATGTCACCATCCATTTACTTTTGCCCATTCCCAGTATGCATGCAAAGCAAGTTCAGAACTGTAAAGCTGTCCTCCCTGTCCCACCTCTGTGAATAACAGATTTACCAACTAGAGTGCACAGTTTATATACAGTTCTTTTTTTTTTCTTGTTTTTTGTTTTTACATTCTCTTGTTAAAACATTGCCATCCAAATTTACTTAGGAGCCTCATCACTCTTTCTGTGTTACATTGCTAGGCATTAAGGGCTTATTTATTTCCACAGCGTCGCCCAAATTACTCTGATGCAAATAAAACTAAACAAGAGCTTTCAGGAAGATTTATCGTGCTATGGTGTTTTCCAAGAAATAGTATATTCTGAAAAGGATTACAACTTAATGACATTTTCTGTCTTGTTAATTTTACATGTTTTGGATCTCTCAGTTTTTATCAAGCCCAGACCTTAAGTGAATATTTCTCCCTTCTTCCAAGCAGGGAGAGTCCAGAATGATTTCAGCTACAAGCAGTTTATTTTTAGGCTGACTGATACAAAGGAATTCTGTCAGGATGAGCTGGACTGTAAATAAGGAAGCCCCTTCCCTCAAATTAACTTTTCATATCACTTTGTTATACCTCACTTTGTTAATGGTGAAGTACTAAGGAGAAGAGCTGATCTCGTCTGCAAAGGTCTAATTGGGACCTTCACGATACAAACACTTGTGGAAGTAAAGTAGCTTTCTCACTAGTACACATTGATCTAATCAGTTGAGTTAGGGCAGGGCCTCAAAAGACAACTTCCACTAGCTTTAGGGCCGGAACTAACGTTGCGGGGATTTTTATGATGAGGGGAGGGCAGAAGAATAGAATGTTTAAAATGTCTAAAAGGATTTTAAGTTGAAGTAAAATCAGTTGAAGAAAATGTTTATATCTTGGTTGTATATTTTAATGTTGCTCTTTAAATAGATATTAATTAAATTAAGATTGTATTCTGAAACTAAGCCACGGGAAAATATGAGTTTAGAAACGGGAGCATTGGTGAGTGATCAGAGATACTGCCGGGATTGTGGGAAAACGAATGAGGACAGGAAGATGGGGTTTTCCAAAAAACCTTTCTTTAAATTTTTATTTTTATTCTCTGAGTTAAATGTACCACATTGTCTTCATTTAAATCTTACGTCTTGAGTGAGATTCAGAGGTCTATCAAGAGTTGAGCTGCGAACTGAACTGCAAAGTGCTGGAGCAGTCTGTTAAGACAACACGCCCAAATCAAAGCAACAGTCAAGCTTGCATTTACTTATTGCTGTAGCACAAGCCAGGGGTCAAGTAAGAAAGTCTGGCTCCCTCACTGTACCGTTTTTTCCCATGGGAAAGAAAAGCCTCTGCCACAGGCCCCCATAAAAAGGCCTTTGGGATGGGAGCACGTGGGATGCTGGGAGGGATGCAGTAGCTTCAGGAAGGGCCTGAGTACTTGACCCAACTCCTTCCGTGACTGCAGGTAATGGCTGTGTGTCCCGTCTGCTCGGGAAGGGCAGCTGTCTGGTTATTATTAATTGTTACTAATTATTAATTGTTATTCCTAAATATTTTTAAACGTGTTGATATTGGAAAATCCTTTTGCCATTTATTTTCCTTTGAATTATTGTTTTATTCTAAAGACCCGAAATGGGCAAAAAAGATTACTAAGTGTCTTGTCTAATGAACTCTTCCAAGTTATCTCAATCTTTCTTTGTCTTTATTTCACGACTGTAAGTTGTAGAAAATGGATAAGAAGACAAATATACATACGTAATATATACACACACAAATGAATTGCATCTTATCAAATGCAATCGATTACTGCATTCATTTTGCATTCCCTTGTAAATTGATTTCAGCATTCTTATTGTCTATAATGTGTGGTTCTTCGAATTCTTCAGTTGTAACCTCATACTGATTCACTCATTAATTAATGAGTTAAGTAAAATCTTTGACATATGTTTATTTTGTAATCATAGGAGATTCATGGTTTTGTCTTATTTTTTAAAAAATTCTTTAACATAAGTAATATACACCACTTTAATTAAATATTGGTATTATTAAAGGCTGAGTAACAAAAATGGCAGACACCTCAGCTAACCATCCTCATGTGCAATCCTTTTCCTCAAAAGCCAGTATTCCTGACTACTTTTGCTAGTCACCTCATTTGTAAATAACCTACTTATACTATCATGTCTTTCCTGAGTCAGGTTTAGATGCATTGACTTCTGGTGGTGAGAATACAGTTTCCTAACATCAACTCTGCCCCTCATACACCACTTGCCCTTATTCCAATTTCTGATGGACTATTTTCCCCTTACTGTTTACATGGGCACACTCCTTGAAAGCTTTCAAATTAAATGCCAGCTCAACAGAGAGGCCTTCCTATCTAACCTTCAATTATCATCTCCTCTCTTACTTTCTCTCTTCCATGCTTTCTAAATTTACTAAATCACACAATTTATAATTGGCATTGTGTTGTTTATTTACAATTATAATTGTTTTAATTATTTAGTTGTTATTGTCATTGTTGTTGTTGTCTATCCATCCCCCTGTCAGACTGTAAACTGCACAAAAGCAAGGACCAGTTAAATTATTGAATGCTTCCTTACTAAGAGGAAAACAGAAATGAGTGAGAATCGGCCTTTGCCCTTAATAGGTTCACTATCTAATAGAAGATATAGGCTTATAAATATCCCTGTAAATGATAAATTTTCAATTTCCAGAATTCCACAAATATACATCAGAGTCCATTTGCAATAAAGCAAATGAAAATCATTTGTAGCAAAATTAAATTTCATCTCCATTGTTGTAAGCACCCACAAAAAAATTTTATCAAGCACCTACTGTAGGTAAAGTACCTTAGCAGGCAGGGTACTGCGATTCTGAAGTTTCTAGTAACAGATTAAAATCACATTAGGGAAAACAATGAAACATACATAACACTTTTTTAAAAAGGAGTTATACCAATACATAGTAGCCTTTGCCAAGGATCAAATGAGAAAGGAAAGTGATAAATATTCTTTGAATTAAGGGTTAGTGACATCACTCTGACAGTGACGAAAATAATACGTTTCAAAGAGTAAACTGCTTAAGTTGGAGCCTCTATAATGTGACTTACGTAAGTGGACATGGAACGGACATCTTGGAATGTGTAGGGCATGTTTAGTTAACAGTTAAAGAATGGTTTTGTTTGTGGCCAATGTAGACACATACAAGAACCACCTTCTGGAGGATCCATCCAGCTTCATTGAAACACAAGACTTTAGTCTACCTGTGTGATTGTCCTGCTGAGTCCTCTGCCTCCCTAAGCCTATAGAGATCATAAAACTCTTACTCTACTTACGTTATAACAGATAGTTTGTATCAAAAAATAGCTCATGCTTAATGCGAGCATTCCCAATGGGGCTATTTCAATCTCAAATTGTATTTGCTCCAAGGAAAGCACACAATGAATCACAATGAAGAGGGGAAAAATGCATCAATGGATAAAAATAGCGCTGACTATCTTCCAAGTATACACCATTAGGGAGAATTCTAGGGTTATGGATGGCTGTTTCATAGATCACATGGGGACAATTTAGTCCATCTTTATTAGTTCTGCATTGCAAATCAGCATTTTCAAAAAGAACTTTCAAATCAATTTTCTTATTGCTGCAATGTTAGGGTCAATGAGGCCAGGGTCTCCTCACCTCAATTATGGGCAATTCTTTGCCCCTTGGTTTTCAGCTGTAAGCACAGAAAACTGCTGAAGGCAGAAGGCAGGCTTTGTTGTTTCCTCTTGCGTCAGTGGCCAAGAATGGCAATTTAATTCAATTAAAAATTGTACTCATCCAAAATATGGCACAGATTTCTGACTTGCAACAAAAACCTTCAATCAAGTTAATTTAAAAATTTTCTTAATGTCTCCAATGTCCTCTAAGACTACAATCTGATTGTTCCCTAGTCTACTCTACTGTTCACCCAACTCAAAAAGCATATCACTTAGAATCATTCCCTATTCTTTTTTCTTGTTTCATGCCCAATTTCCCCAAATACAAATGGTAAGTGAATCCTTCAAATTCTACCTCCTCATTATCTCTGGGCTCTGTCTCTTTCTCTCACGTCATGCCTCAATTATTGCAATAGACTTCTAGCCTATTTCCCTGCCTCTAGTCTTGTCTCCTAAAATCTTACTTACTCAATTGCTTTAATGAAGCTTTTAATATTTCTACTTATCCTTCCTTCCCCC
>NW_012155285.1:2179499-2181623 GCF_000956105.1 Propithecus coquereli
CAGGAGGATCGCTTGAGCCCAGGAGTTTGAGGTTGCTGTGACCTAGGCTGACGCCGCAGTACTCTAGCCCAGGCAACAGAGCCAGACTCTGTCTCAAAAAAAAAAAAAAAAAAAAAGAAAGAAAAAGAATAAATACTGTCCTACCCTCTACCAGGAGGTAGCATTATTTTCTAATAAAACTGATCAAGCTCTTCACAGATACAAATAAGCTTTAAAAAATAGTAAAAAAAAGGATTATAATTGATAGACTGGAGATCGCCTAAAGATTTTACTGCCAGATATCATTGAAAGAGAGTATATGGGAAGCTATTTTGTTAGCTTGCTTTTTAAGGACCTTTGACTTATGAAACACAAGAACTTTGTAAAGTGCCCTCTTGCTTAGATTTGGTTTCTGAGCTGCTTTAGCCCCCTAAGGATAATCATTTTCAGCAAGGCCATAAATAAAATTACTCCATAAAGATGAAAAATCGAGTGAACAGGGTCCACAGCTCATCATACTTTTTGGTAATCCCGGTCTCTAAAGTCACCAATTACTTGATAATGGCATCTAAGAACAAATGCACTGATTTCTACATACTCTGAAGAATCTCTGCAATATTTTGTCAGAAATTTAATTTTATATTCTCTCTGAATCTTAGAATGTTTTGCCCATTTAAGGTCAAGTCTGTTATTGCAGCATCCCTAGGATCTGTCCAAAGTTCCCGCAATGGGCAAACTATTCATCCTCATTCAGCAGGGACAGAATGTCTTTGGAAAAAATTTTATCAGTGTAATGGGAACGACCCACATGGCATCGGTAATCTATCTTCCTGCAAAACCACCGAAGAAAGCTACCATGCTTATAAATCCCAATTGTGATAAAAGGTGATACAATATTTGTCTATCAGTCCGCTCCAGTGTCACATAGGCACAGATAAGCTTCATTCTTGAATAGTCTCCTAAAATTAAACTAAACAAAAATAAAACTCCTTCCCGTTAATTCGGTTTGGGTATTTTGTTGCTTGGAAAGAATAACACATTAGCCAGTTTACACGTTAGCAGAAAGCATTTTATAGAAGAAAGGCTTTACCACCCATCGGTAGGAAGATAGGGGACCCTTAATTTATTCAACAAATCTTTTAAATGCCTATTATGTGAATCCCTGAGAGGATAATGTTAGGGAAATGAAAATGGGAAACAGGAAGCAATTTTCCCTGAAAAAAGGTATAGCTTAAAGTTGTTAATCATTTGATCAATAGTTAGATCAATTATCTCAAAGGTTCCGCAAATACAAGGGCAGAGTAGGTATTGTTCATTGACTAAACAAATGTGTTACATTCCAACGCAGTGTGCTTCAGAAGTATCGTAGAATACATATTAGCTCCTTGTTATGAGATTTCTGACTCATTGGTTAGCAACATTACAAGTAGTATGAAGGGAAGTGTGTGTGATATGTATTTACAATAGTTATAAAAAGAAAACTCCATATTTTAGAATGGTAAGGACCACTGACACCAAGATATGTAAGAATGAAAGTTTTGATGGGGAAGGAAGCATAATTATTGAGCTTGACCCATGCCTGGGGAAGATGGGCCTATTATCAGAACATAGATTCATATATAAGAAATCTTGAACAAAAAGAACAAATCTGGAGGCCTAACACTATCTGACTTCAAAATACAGACAGTCTCTGACTTACCATGGTTGAACCTAGGACTTTTTGACTTTACAGTGGTGCGAAGTGATAGCACGTTCAGTAGAAACTGTACGTCGAGTACAAATAAAATCATTCTTTCACTTTTAGTGCAGCATTTTAATAAATTGCATGAAATATTCAACATTTCTTTATAAAATAAGCTTTGCGTTAGATGATTTTGCCCAACTGTAGGCTATTGACAGTGTTTTGTGGACCTTTAAGTTAGGCTAAGCTAACCTATGATGTTGGGTAGGTTAGGTGTATTTAATGCAGTTTCAACTTAAAATATTTTCAACTTTCAATGGGCTTATCAAGATATTGCCCCATTGTAAGTCTAGGAGCATCTGTATATACATGCACACACACACACGCACACACATATGGATAAAATAAACAATTACTCATAATATTGTTAGAGAAATGTAAGAGAAACAAGGTAAATGTAAGAG
>NW_012155285.1:2181673-2183485 GCF_000956105.1 Propithecus coquereli
GAAAACTGGCACGAGTTATCACTCATGGAGAATAAAATAAGTCGTGTGGACAAACAGTTGTTTTTTCTAATATCCAAAATAAGATGGCTGAGATATGAGGACAACCACATATTGTGAAAGTAAAGATCATATTTTTTTTAGAACAATTTTAGGTTCACAGCAAAATTGAGCAGAAGATTCACATATTTCCCATATACCCCCTGTTCTCACACATGCACTGCCTCTGTCATTATCAACATCTCCTGGGGGAGGGCAGGGGGGAAAAAAAAGCAAACATCTCCCACCAGAGTGGCCCATTTCTTACAATTGATGACTCTATAAAGACAGACACATCATAATCACCCGAAGTCGATGGTTTACACTTGGGTTCACTCTTGGTGTTCTGTATTCTATGTTGTAGATTCTTTTTGGACAAATGTGTAATGGCATGAATCCACTATTATGGTATCCACGTGGAGTATTTTCATTGCCTTGAGAATCTATTCATCCTAGTCATCCTCTACCTACTCATCCCTCCCTCCCTGCTAACCTCTGGCAACCACTGATCTTTTTACTGTCTCCATAGTTTTGCCTTTTCCAGAATGTCATCTAGTTGGAATCATACACTATGCAGCCTTTTCAAATTAGCTTCTGTCACTTAATAACATATATTAAAGTTTCTTCCGTGTTTTTTCATGGCTTGATAGCTCATTTTTTTAGCACTGAATAATATTCCATTGTCTGCATGTATCACAGTTTATTCATTCACTCACTGAAGTACAAGTTAGTTGCTTCCAAGTTTGGGTAATTATGAATAAGGCTGCTATAAACATCCATGTGCAAGTTTTTCTGTGGACATAAATTTTCTGCTCCTTTGAGTAAATACCAAGGAGCCAGAGAAGTTATTTTTTGAAACACACTTCATTTTGGTGTTGTCAAGACAACTATAAAAGAATGCTAAAACTTGTGGGTGAAAACATGATGAGAAAGAGTACACTTACATAGTCTCAAAGAAGCTCCCCACTAGAGTACTTAAATACAAAGGAAGAACAGTAAGTTCACAGAGGAGAACTAGTGACCACCACATCAGGAATAGTGCAATAAAACAACATTATAAGCACTAAGATGCTGTGCACTAAAAAAGCACAACATAATTTATGTAGCATTTCTCTCTAAAAGTGCAACCTGAATAAAATCATGAAGATGCTTCAGACAAACCCAAACTAGAGAACATTCTACAAAAGGACCAATCTGTACTCATCAAAGAAAGTCAGAGGAATTGGCACAGATAAAAGAAAGCTAAGGAAAACCATACAACAATTAAACGTAATGCATGATTCTGGATTAGACTCTAAATCAAGAAAAACAAAACCATTACGAAGGATGTTATTTGGCCAGTAAGCAAAATTGAAATGTAGTCTATAAATAAGATAATACTATTATATCAACATTAAATTTGCTGAATTTGATAGCTGCATTGTCATTTTGTGAGAGAATGCCCTTGTCCTTAGAAAATACAGATTGAAATATTTAGGAGAAAGGCAGTGCAATATACACAAATTTCTCTCAAAAATTTCAGTAAAATAAATGTATACAGAGAGAGATGAGACAGAGAGAGAGAGAGAGAGAGAGAGAGAATGAATATTCCTAAGTTTGAATCAGTTTCCAACATTTTATCTTTTGTGTTTTCAATGTCATGAAATATTTCTGAGTTGCTTTTTTTAACATTAAATTTAACCTTAAATTTTTGTAGGCATCCAGGATAACTTCATCATTTTCCTTACAGCCACTTTCCTCATTTATGTTGATAAGCTCATCTTCGCTAAGTTCCTC
>NW_012155285.1:2187271-2201226 GCF_000956105.1 Propithecus coquereli
TATACATATTTACCTATGAATTAATTATTCCAGCTTCTTCTTCCCCTCTACCAAAAAAAAAAAAAAAAGAACTTGAATCTAATCAAGCCTCTATATCTCTAAGTTTACACTAAATAATGGTATAAAGGAACGCACTAAAAACTCCATGAGATCACCATTCACAAAATGCAAAATGAAGCAAATTCTATATAACAATTGACTAGTTCCTTCAATAAATAATTGGCATTTTAAAGAGAGTGGGAAACTGTTATGGATTAAAGAGTAATAATTCACATACAATGCATAGGCTTACTTACATCCTTATATTGGCAAACAAACTATAAGACATTTTTGAAAACAATAGATTTTATGAACATAGATTGGCTATCAGATGAATTTAAAGAATTACTCTTAATTTTTCTGGATTAAAAATATGGCTGTATTATTAAAATCCTTTATCTGTTAGGGACACTGAATTATTTATGAATGAAAAGGTAGGATGTCTGGAACTTTATTTCAAATAACCCAGTAAAAAGAAATAAATAGAGATGTGGGAATTAAACCAAGAATGGCAAAATATTGATAATAGTCGTAGCTGGATTAGTCCATGGACGTTTGTTATACTATTCACTTTACTTTAATGTATATTCAAATGTTTCACTGTATAAAAAAACTTAAAAAAAGAAAAAGAAAATTACAGTTTATACAACCTGGAAATACAATTGGAAAAAAATAATCCTACCAACTTTTCAATTTTGTACAGCTTTGGAATCTCATATATCCACTTCTGCTTCAAGTGTTGGTTGAATATAGACATCTTACCAATAGTTTAATTATTTGAAAAATTGGCATAATTTAAAGGAGTGCTGGTACCACAGGGATATAGAGGTCTGTGTTCCAACATTTTATACATTGGCAACAATAATCTAGCTCAGTGGTTGTCAAACTTTTTATCTCTTTTCATTCTTAAAAATTGTAGAAGATCTTTAAGATTTTTTTTACTATGGGTGAAGTTTATACTTATTCTATCTTAAAAATTAAAACTAAAAAATTACATTTATTTAAGAATAATGATGAAACATTCATTATATGTTATGAAAATCTATTTTTATGAAAAATAATTATATTTTCAAAAAATCAGTGAGGACAGTGGCATAGTTTTACTGTTTTTTTTTTTTTTAAGTTTTCCTGATGTCTGGCTTAATTGAAGGTGGTTACATTTTCATATTAATTACTTTATCCCATCTGTTGCAATATATTGTTTTGCTTAAAGTAGATAAAGAAAATTCAGCTTCACATGGATAGTTTGAAAAGGGAAGATTATTTTAATAATCTTTTAGAGGCTATTAAAACAATCTTGTGGCTATTCTTTGATACTGCACCAAAACTAGACAGGCCATAGTTTCTTAAAGACTAATTGCAATGTAAAATTAATTAACTTTTTATAACAATAAAATCCTTCAGTCTCTCTTGTACTTTGAATGCTTCTTTTACTGATGCCTGATTTTGTTATATCACTCATTGGCCATTGGAAAATATCTGTTCATTAAGTTATATCTATCTTCCACTGGTGACACATTTTATTCTACGATATTAAAAATCACACTTAATATAGCCACCAATATCATCAGAAAAGTTTTAAGTATTAGAAAATTTCAAAGCTCAAAGTAACAGATTCAAATGTTCCCAAATTCTAATTTTCACTTGAACTCACAAATTGTATCATTGGCAACAAATATTGTCAATTGTTTTCCTTGAAATGACAGGTCTATTTTGTTTATTTTTATTTATTTATTTATTTATTTTGAGACAGAGTCTCACTCTCTTGCCTGGGCTAGAGTGCCATGGCATCAGCCTAACTCACATAACCTCAAACTCCTGGGCTCAAATGATCCTCCTGCTTCAGCCTCCCAGGTAGCTGGGACTACAGGCACACGCCACCATGTCTGGATAATTTTTTCTATTTTCAGTTGTTTGGCTAATTTCTTTCTATTTATAGCAGAGATGGGGTCTTGCTCTTGCTCAGACTGGTCTCCAACTCCTGAACTCAAGCAATCCCCCCGCCTCGGCCTCCCAGAGTGCTAGGATTACAGGCGTGAGCCACCGCGCCCAGCCTTATTTTGTTTATTTTCAATACAATGTCTACCAAGTACCGAAGTATAAATAACCATAGTTTGTGTGTCATTGGTTCTTTCAGTAAAATGGTGTTCCATGCAAAAAGCAACTCATTAAACTCAAAACTCAAAGAATCACACAAGTGTTTTGTTGGAGACAATCACCATATTTTTGTATGCATCAAAAATGCTTTATATGTACCTCATATTTCATCAAATGGAATATTAAAAAGGTCTACTAACAAGATGAAATTCAATAAAATCAATCATTTTACTGCTTCGTCAAGTGCATTCTTAAGTGTAACCAGAAATTTATTACTGTGAAGAACTTTTATTACTGCATGACAGTGAAGAATATAATGACTAGGAGTACATTTTAGCTCCACTGCTTTGATTTTTGATAAAGTCTCAGCAGTTTTACCTAGCATCAATGTCAATAGACAGCACAATGAAAAAAGGCAAATAATATTGATGAAAATAGTTTTGACCTCGTGTATCCCTCAGATGGTCTTGGAGATCTATGGTCAATCTTTAACATTTTATTCAGTTCCTTCACATATATGGTACAATTGTTAACAATTTTAATACAGGTAACTCACAGAAATAAATGGTCAGGATTCAGAGGACTACAGCATTTTAAGGCTTATTAAGTCATTAACTGCCTCACTCAGGCCAGTAAGTTGTCATGGACAAGTTTCTAGAGGAAAATATACAACGTATATTAAATCATTTATTCATATGGTTTTGATTTTCTCAAAAGAAATTACATGCAACACTGAATTTTACCCACTAGGTATTTGGAAACTTTTGAGAGGATTTATATTAGGCATACAATTTTTAGTTTTTGTTTGTTTTTAGATAATTGTATATTCACACGCCGCCGTTAGAAATAATGCAGATAGGGATCACGTGTACACTTTGCCAAGCTTCCCCCATGCTAACACCTTGAAAAACTATAGAACAATATCACAACACCCACACGGTCAAGATACGGAACATTTCCATCACCACAAGGATCCCCCCTGGTGCCTTTTTAATGCCACACCCATTTCATCCCCTTTCTTAATTCCTTGTAACCACTAATCTGTTCTTCATTTCTATAATTTTGTCACTTCAAGAGTTTTACATAACTAGAATCACACATTATGTAACCTTTTGAAATTAGCTTTTTTGTTGTTCAGCATAATTCACTGGAGATTTATCCAGGTTGTTGCCTGTGTCAATAATTTGTTCATTTTTATTACTGAATAGCAGTCCACACTATGGATGTACCACAATTCATTTAATTCATCAATCGAAAAACATTTGGGCTGTTTTCAGTTTGGGGCTATTAAGAATAAAGCTGCTATAAACATTCATGTACAGATATTTGTTTGAACATAAGTCTTCATTTCTCTGAGATAAATGCCCAGCACTGCAATTGCTGGGTGGTATGACAGGTGCATATTTAGTTTTTAAGAAACTGCCAAACTATTTTTCGAAATGGTTGTACTATTTTATATTCCCAACAGCAATATAAGGATGATTCAGTTTCTCTGCATCCTTTCCAGCATTTCGTGATGTTACTATTTTTTTTATTGCAGCCTTCTGATTGGTATGCAATGCTATCACTTTGTAGTTTTAATTTATGAATGTTAGACCATTTGTTACAATCCCACAGGTCTCTAAGGTTTGATTGACTTTTTCCAGTGTATGTTCTCTTTGTTCAAATTGAACAATATCTATTTTTTGTCTTTCAGATTACTAATTCTTTGTTCTGCCTCCTCCATTCTGCTGTTGTGCCCATCTACTGAACTTTTTATTTTCAATTGTTCTTCTCTTCATTTGGTTCTCCTTGATATCTTCCATTTCTCTCATGAGAATTTCTATTGGTATTTCTCTGCTTCAGCTTTCTATTTACTGACTTGTTTTAACCATGTCCAGAAGCGTTTGGTGAAGCATTTTAATCATGGCTGCTGTAAATCCAGTGCTATGGCTTCGTTATTTCTGGGCAATGGTGAAAAGTTCTGATTCTTCAGTCGACCTCCTCTGACACTGCCCCAGCAAAAGGGTGCCTCAGTACTGCCAGATGGAAGTGGATGTCCCTGCTCCTCATATGGTCTCTGACCATAATCCCGAAAGACACAATCCCGAATATCACAATCCCGGAATGTTCAAATCTCAAAAGATCAAAATCCCAAAAATATAATATTGGAAAAATAAATTCTTTAAAAGACATTTATTTACATTGTTAAAGGGGGATTTATTTGACAAACATACAAAAACATGACAGAACACTTCATAGGCCACTGTACATAATAAAATAGGCAATAATAATGTATATTTTTGTAATCATAAACACTCGGGTATACTAACAACAGTAGTACTGATGTAAGTTATGAGCAGACTAACCATATCCATAAAGAAATAAATCACAAACCAAAATGCATAAATGCATATCACTGTGGTTGGTAATTGTGTGCAATCAGCTTTATAACTGCGGTCATCTGCAATACTGTGCTGGACAACCTAAGTCTTTTGACAAGATCAGTGAGTTGCTACCACATACGCAGTTGCTCAAAGAGCTAAGGAGAAATTTTACCTTTCGCAAATGCAGATGTACAAAAAAGACATCTCTTTATTTATTAGGAAAGTTTCAGCATTTTTATACACACACACAATGTTTACAAACAAAGCCAATGTTGTGCTAGTGGAATCAAATTTGAAAAAACTGCATAAAATGAATTAGAACTCTCTAAAAGTCTTTGCACAATTTATATCTCCAGTATTGGAAACAATGCAAAGATGAAATACATAGCCTAGCAAATTAGAAAAAATTATGCTGACAATTTAAAATAATGAGAAAAACAGAAAAACAAGCAGAACTTAAAACACTAAAAAAAAATATAGACATACAAAAATGTGTATTACAGCAATAGATTATGGGCAACTGCACCGAGGTAGTCCATGAGAGCTGGCCAACTTTCACAATCATTAACTATATTTCGAAGTCTTTCATCTTGATGAATAGCTGCTTTTTTCTTTCTTTTTCTTTTGCTTTTTTTCTAGAGATAGAGGTCTCACTATATCACCCAGCAGGCTGGTCATGAACTCCTAGCCTCAAGCAATTGCAGATCCTCCCACCTCAGCTTCCTGAATAGCTGGGACTACTGGCATGAGCCACTACACTGGGCTGTGGTTTGTTTTGTTTTGTTTTTGTTTTAATTTTCTTTTCTTTTAGGGCATGCCTGTCCTAGGAGAGTATATTCACAGTCATTTTCTCCATGGTGCTGCTATATTTGAAATTCTGTGATTCAACATACACCAACCTTAGCATTTCCTAAGAAATTTTCCCATCTTCCATGCCATGCTTCTATGTTGTTTTGGGTAGGTGGAAATCCATTTCACATGAACTCATATGCAGACCACAAATTTGGTGGAAACAATAATGGTGATCAAAATGAAACAGCAACACCTATTGCATAAGTATCTTCTTATCCTACCATGTACATAATTATTTGTGAACCAGTCAGTACTGGCTTCAGGTGGCTTTAATTTATTAAAAGCTCCTGGAATTTCATCAGCTGGAAGGAATGCTTATGCAGACAAATGATGCATTTTTAAACTGAAGTTTTCATCATTGCCCTATGGCGTGGCCAATTGTCTCATCTGAATTTTCTGCCAAACGCATTGGGCTGAATGAGAAAAACAAACTTTATTGGTAACACCTTGAAATTCACTTTAAAAAGCACCTGATCTCAAATCTGTCATTATGGTTCAGGGATTCAACTGAATTCCATCTTTTCCTGCAAAGTTCACCAACTCTTGAAATAATCATTTATAAAATGCTTCACTTTTTCAAGTCATTAATACATAAACAAGTGGATAAGTTCTAAAATGTTCAGATCCAAACAGGGCCATGAATTGTCTATAGTTGATAAAAATCAGGGGGGACAGATTTGAAAATGCCATCCATTAGCTAAAGTGAGGCATGCGCAAGTTTTTCTATGTTAGATTTATTGGTAAATATAAGTCTATCTTTTTTGACAGTCAAATCCCCAACCAAAAATAGTTCACCATTTGATGTGTTTTGTAACACCAGAGGAATCTTTTTATCAGCAAGTGTCTGGTTCAGAAGGTCACTAAGCTTGTCAAATTCTTTTTATTCTCTGTGGTAAGGCATTTTTTGAAGGCCAGCATGTGCTATGCATGAAGGGCAAAAGTATGCAATTAAATAATTTGGTAGGGGAGATTCCTGTATTTTTTGTCTGCATTTTCACTTCTTCTATGATCTTTGAAACACTTGGAACTTGGAACATTGGAGGCAGATCCTCCCCACCTAAGCTACTCAAACTCACACACTAATCTCTGGAAACACCCTCACAGTCTAGGTATTCCTTAACCCAGTCAAGTTGACACCTAACATTAAAGCCACAAGTCCACCCTCGTCAACTTGGAGCCAATACACATCTTGTTAAACTGTACTTAATTTCCAAATAAAGACAATAAAACAGTAATAGTTACACTTAACATGATGTGACTAACATGATGCTTCTATCCTGTGTACAAGCAAAAGCACACTAAACCCTTCCTCAGGATTCGGCTTTCAATATAAGGGATTTTAATTTTTCAGGACTGTGATTTTTGAGATTTTAGATAGTAGAATTTTGATATTTGCAATTCAGATACTTCAGGATTTCAACATTTGGGGTTATGGCATTTGAGATTGGGTATTTCAGGAGTATGACTGGCACCGTGTCTCTAATAACACCAGGGGTTTCCTGGTGGAGCCAGTAGGGATGAAGTACCAGACCCATACTTGTCCTACTTTGACACCAACCTATGGAAGTTTTGGGGTGCCTCTTTATAGTACTGCAAGGGTGGAAGTCTAGGCTCCGTACCCAGACTTTGCTAGCATGGATGGTGGTGCGGCCTCAGTTTTGTGTGTGTTCATGTGTGTGGTGTTTACTTACAGGGAAGTAGTTACTGCTTAAAACCTTTCTGTCTTGCTAGGCTGCTCTTTACGCTTTCTTTAGCTGAAAGAAAAGGGTTTTGGGGGGCATTTTTTGGTTGTATAGGTTGGTATTTCTAGGTTGCTGGCTTCTTTAGCTTCTACTCTGGGATATATGATAAAAAACAATATCCAGGGAACTCAACAACCATATTATATCTCAGGTCCCAAGGTCAGTGGTCAAATCTACCTTCTTATGTTTGCTTTATATGTAATACCCAGGGTTTTTAATTGTGCTTAATGGGAAGAACAGGGAAAAGTAAGTCTGCTTCACCTTCCGAAAAGTGAAAATCCAAGGCATGGAATTTTATGTTCCACCACATCACGTATGTAAGTGAAATCACTTTTCTCTCATCTATTCTATCTGCATTTTACATCCTTATATAAATTTATTTCATATTTCTTGCCTTGCTTCTCTCTAAAAAATTAAATGTATTTCATAAATAACTACTCAACAATTTACTAATAATATGTTAAATGTCATTGTCTTGCCTTCACTGGCCATTATTTATCCTGAATACAAGTGCATGCCTTGTATTAACTTGAACTTTACGTTGGTTAAAAACTTTCCCTACAGGAATTCCTTCTTCTATCTTCTTCAACATTTATGAATAGTAGCCTTTTCTTCTCCCTTTTCATTTAAAGAATGCTTAATCTCTCTCCTCACTGCCGTGAACTGATTCTCATGGGCTTATTTTGAAAAGGAATTAGGAGAGGTAGATATAAAGGAAAATATGGCTATTGAATGCTGTTCCTCAATGCTTACAGCCTAAGCGGAATACATTTTAATTAATTCAGGGCTTTGAGTGCTTTTTTAAGGATTTAATTACGCCCGACTGATCAAAAATTAGAAAAAAAATTATTAATAAGGTCATACATTTTTATTGAACATTAAAAATGGAGTAGATCCAGAATCGTTTTCTTTGTAGCTTAGCGTGGATGCAGACAGCTATACACATAGCTGAAACAAACAGAAAAATAGAACCTGGTATTTGACAGTTACCTGAAGGACTCTCTAAGAGTTAATATTCTAAGTCAGTTGAGGACATATTTGAACCATTAGTCCTTACAGTTAAAACACTGAGCCATGCTACCTAGAAACCATGATAGTATGTCAATCTAACATCAGTCATTAATTTCTTATAATGAAATAATGTGTCAGAGAAATATGAGACAAGTACCTCTTGAAACAGGAAGGAACGCATTTGAGTGTGGCGCACTCTCCGAGAACTCTTGCATATCAGAGAGCTTGATGACAGCACCAACAAGAGATGAAAAGGAGAGGACATTATCAACAGGCAGAAAGGCCACAGAAAATGCTGAAATGGAAATGGTGAAGCATTGCTGTACAGATTTGTAACAACACACATTGGTGTGACCTTGAACAAAGCCCTTATCTTCTCAGTTTTTCTGAGCACCATTTACTTCAACTGTTAAATAAGGAGCATGACTGGGTAATTTTAAGATACCCGACAGCACTACACGTCTGGCTTCGTAGCCTTACAACAGGATCTGAATAGTACAAGCTAGATATGTTTAAATAACAAATAGGTAATTATTATTTATAACGGGAAAAGAAAGAGTAGGAAATTCTACTACACTTGATTCCAATTGAAACTGATTATCACATTAATGCCTTGATCAAAGCCCATTTCCACTCAAAATTGTCTCTTTTGTGTAAAATATAAAATTAAACATTCTATAAAAGGCAAACTCTATAAGAAGTCAAAAAAAATCACCTTTTTGGTTAAATGTATACATAGAGGATAATTCATGAATCTGTCTACTTTTCTGTAGGCCTACACTCAAGTAATGCATCTACAGTGAAAGTCTGGTATAACAACAAAACAACAACAACAAAAACTTTGATGAACAAAGGGCTTACCAGTCCAGAGGAAGCTAAATGCAGATGACTCTCTACTTCTATAAACCTCTATCTGGAAAAGCTCCATTTAAGTTTTAAGCAATTGCTATCCTGCAGTAGGGCCTCAAGAGTTTCTTTAAAGTTTCTTGGAGAAGAGTAAAAATAAAATATAATTTAACTTTCGAATGATGGAGAATATTATAACATAAATGAAAATAGGAGAGCAGGCCAATTTTTTTCATGGTAACATATTTCCAAATAAGGTATTACATCAAATTGTTAGTAATGTTTACCTTGATTTTTGAAGTCTGAAATTATGTTTCACTCTGCCTTTACAAAAACATTTGCTTAATTTTCTGTTAGAGTAAGGAGGAAAGAGTTTAACTTTCAAGAAGTAGAAAGGGTAAGGGCTAGATATATAGTTATACCTGAGTCAGATCAAAAGAGCATTGTCCTTATAATTATTAATACTAGGCTAGCACTTAAAAAGTGCTTTTGTAAACTTTCACTAGTGTCCTCACAATACACATTAGAAATAAACATTTCATAGGTAAGATAACTGAGATGATTTGTTTGGCTTGGTTATATTTAGCAGCTAATAAGTTATGAAAAAAGGTTCAAACTGAGGACCCATGACTTATGGGAAACAAATAGACACTAAAGGAGGAAAAATGACACAAAGCATAAAGCCATTTGATATCTTCTCTCACCAATTATACTCTTCCTATTCCATATATCTGAATCCTACTATCATACTCTCTTGGACAAGTTCAGTTTTTGTCACAGGTATAATTTTCAGGGACCACTAGAAGGTCTTGGTGCTGCTTTGCCTGCAGCTATATAGTTGAATTCCATCCCTTTATTCAATTACAGTTAATTTCTTTTCTTGGGTTTAAAATCTTAAACCCAGTGTGAATGCATCATCTTTGAGAGGCCCAGCATTTATAGTTTTGCCAGATTTTACTTCAAGGTGGCACAGACAGGACCTCTGAGAACAGGGTTTAATAAGGAATAGGAAGAGAGAGAATGAAATTGTTGAAAACAGAAGGTAAGAGTCAGTGAAGATGTTTATATTCCCTAAGGAAAAAAATAGCAAGATAAAAAATGGGGATGCCGTGACCTCTAAGTATGACCTACATCAAAATCATTCCTAGAGATTGACAAAAGGTGGTACAGCAAAGCAGGGTACTCTAGAGGAAACATTTCACTAATCAACTCTTAACTTACAACTTAACAATTATACAGGCCAGGGAGAACCAGGAAGATGGCTGACCAGAGACATCAGCTGCCAGATTGTCTCAGAAAGAAGGAAAAGTTTTAGATGAAAAAGAAAAAAATAGATGGGATGTAATTCTGAAGGAAAAGTACCAGAACTTACCAGAGATTCCATGGGAAGAAGTTGCAGACAGAACAAGGAGCAAGATATTGGCAGAGAGCATCCCCCAAGAGGCTTGGAGCCCAGTGAAAAGGTTAGGTGGCAGTTTTGTTTCTCCATCTTTCACATCTCTGGACCTCAGCAGGCTCCCAAACTGCTGGAGAGCCTCTCTGCCCTCACAAGCCTCAAAACTGCTGCCACCAGTGAACTGGGAGCTACTTGAGGACAAAGCACCAGGCTGCCAGCTCCCTTCGTGTTGTTTCGCCGTCACCACAGTCCCGAGCTGAGACGGCAGGTGCCATATTGCTTCTCCACCCACAGAGCACCATTATCCTTCCCAGGGAACTTCAGCCCCTCAGTTTTTGTCTCGCTCTTTCCCACAAAAACATTTCCCAACTCCAGCCCAGACCATGGGAGCCACAGGGGCCAGTGGGATCTGTGGGATCTGTGTGACCCCAGAGCTTGGACATTCCAGGCAGGCTGCCTTCTAGGGAGAGGGACAGAGATGACCGAGTGTTAGCTCTCCTCCATTCTGACACTTTTCCTCCCCCGCCCACTGCTGCCAAGAGGGATGACTGAGCCAAACTCTGAGAAGCGGCCCCTTCCCCTCTACTGTTGTGCCTACCACACTGAAGCTTCCACAGAGAATAGGGCTCACACCTTTCCTTTTAAAGACCTGCAGCAGACCAAGGGGTTCTGGGTCTGTGAGCTCCCTGCCTTCTGGCCCTCCCCAGTGCTGCTTGCTGGCTGCTCCAGCAGAGCAGGACATGCTCCAAAGCAGAGGGACATCAAACCTACTTGAGCACTCAACGGGCCACTCGAGACCAGCACGCTTCTCCCTGGCATGGTCAGGTATTGAACCTGGGGGACCCGGGGACAGGCCTGCAGGCCAGGTCCCATCCCCCTCAGGACTCAATTGTGTTGCTCAGGGGAAGGAGGGGAGATTTGTGAACTAATCTGGGGAGCCCACATGGGCAGAACTGAGTGAAGAGTACAGTGTGGGTCTGAGCCACAGTGCACTTGCGGAGCACCCCTACCCCCACAGGAAAGCTGCTCTCTCAACCCGGGGCAGGATCCTGGACAGGGAAGCTCCCGCCCTGCAGTGCAATGGCTGGTGAGCTCAGCTAGTTGGAGCTCCTGCCTGCTGGCAAACACCAGAAGGAGACTGCAGGGCAGGGAAAGGGGGAGAAGAGTCAAACTCGACTCCTGACAGCCAGATGGTGAATTTCAGACAGCCCTGTCTCCAAAAGCAGGCTTTCTGGCTTAGAGGGGCCACTTCAGCCCCTCCCTGGTGGTTTTCCGCAGTGATCTGGGAGCAGACCCTTGACCCCTGCCAAGATAGCTCCCTTTGTGGAGCCTAGAGGCAGGCTCACCTGACCCAGCCCTGCCCACCCTGATTCCTCTACTCGCCTCTGCTGTGGTGGACAATGGGGAGTATCCTGGGAGCTCCAGGGCCCCGCCCACCACCTGGGGCATTGAAGTGCTTCTCCTCAGGGACTAGAGCTGGTCACAGGTCCCAAAAACAACACTGTAGCTTTTTCTTTCTGGCAAGCACCACCTACTGGCAGGGAGGACAACATGTATAGCCCATTACAGCACTTACTGACTTAATCATACAGGGTGGGGCTGATTCATTTCTAGAAATTTTCAGTTCCTTTTGGTTTTCAGCATTGAAAAAGAGAATATCAGTAAAAGCAAAGGAAGATATGAGGATTTCAGGGCTGTAGTATTTTAAAAGTTTACCTTTTTTAAGTAGAGAGTATCCTAAGATTATCTAAAAGATCATGTAACTTTCTGTTCCATGTGTTACTACTTTTGTTCAAGTTTTAAAACTAGGAAAAAAAAGGCCTCTATCTCTCTGAAATAGATATTGGTCTCAGTAATTGCTACCAGTTTGAGTTCAGTACAAGCTCAGTACTGAATTCCCTAAATAATTCACCGTATGCAATCATTGCGACAACCATGTGAAATAGGTTATCCGCAATCACCATTTTATACATGAAGAAACTTTAACTAAAGTGGTGAAGGTCTTGCCATGATCTTTAAATGATTAAGTGATTGTCTTAGTCTGTGCAGGCTGCTATTATAAAATACCATAAACTGGGTGGCTTATAAGCAACTAAAATTCATTTCTCATAGTTCTGGTAGCTGGAAAGTCTAAGATCAGGGCACCAGCAGATTCAATGTCTGGTGAGGGTCCAATTCTGGTACACAGAGGGCAGCAGTCTTTTCACTAGACCCTCACATGGAAGAAGAGGCAAGTGGTCTCTCTTGCTCCTCTTTTATAAAGGCATAAATAGTCATGAGGGCCCACATGACCTAATCACCTCCCAAAGGCTCCAGCTCCTAATACCATCACCATTATCTTAGAAGTTAGAATTCCAACATATGAATTTTGGGAGCACACAAACATTCAAACCATAACACAATTTGAGCCATAATTTGAATACAGATCTTTAAGACTCTAAAGGCTTAGACATTATCTTCTACATTTAGTGCTTCCTTTGGAAACAGAGTGGAAGGAGTGGTAACATAATAAGATCAACAACAACTGCACTTTACACAAAGCAAATGTTAATTATATGTCAAGTGCTATACCAAGCATTATACATGAATTTCTTGTATATCTTCCAATAATTTTATGAAGTAAGAATTGTAATTATATCATTTTACTGATTAGGAAAGGGAGGCAGAAAATATGGTATATATGTACCATGGAGTACTACTCATCCATAAAAAGGAATGAAATAATGTCATTTGCAGCAATGTGGATTGGAACTACAGACCACTATCCCAAGTGAAGTATCTCAGGAATGGAAAAACGAACATCATATGTTCTCACTAAGAAGTGCGAGCTAATATATGGCTACACATGGACACAAAGAGAGATAAAGGCCATGAGAAACCAAGAAGGATGACAGACGGTGGGTGTTATATGAAAGCTTACCTATTGGATACAATAAACACCATTCTGGTTATGGGCACACCAAAAGCTCTGACTTAAGCATTACACAAGATCTCCATGTAATGAAAACACTTGTACCCCCTTAATTAATATTTTGAAATAAAGAAATAAAATAAAACAAAAAAAATTGAGGAATCTTTAATGATCAAAATATTCTCTCCTATCGGATTCTTGGGAACTCTTCCCTTCCACCCTCTTCCTCAGTGCCAGGTCCCCTTCTCTCCATTGTTCAACAGTCAGATATCAAGCTGTGATTCACCCTGCCCTGACAGACTGACTTACATCACCCTAATAAACCTTTCTTCACTCCTGTTCTCTATAATTTCACTCACCTTTGCTGTAATTTTTCTGGGCAGGAATATTGAGTCCCCACAAATATGATGCTATAGAGCAGGGAGTTATTCTTGGTGGTATTCTTATTAACAATGATGCATTTATTAGGTAAGAGGTACGCCATTTCAACCGAAACATAGAGAAAATCTTTTTCTTCATACTAGACTTTTTTTTTAATCAACAAGCCAACAAGTTACCCAAATGTAGGCTATTTCTAATTCTAGTTCCTAAATTGACTCTTATGCTCATAGAAATTTGTAATAGCTTTAAACAAAACAAAGACAATAAATAAAAGAATTTACAAAGAGTTTACAAGAGAATCGATGTTTTTTTTT
>NW_012155285.1:2204651-2206229 GCF_000956105.1 Propithecus coquereli
GTATTAATTCTGTGCATAAATTTCTCATAGTTGATAAGAGAGAAAAAAAAAACAGGATGCAGGGGTACAATTCCCTTTTGAGGATGAATTTAATAGTACAATATTTTCCAATAGCAGGGGTTAATATCAACCTAAGTTCCTGATGCATATTACTATATAATATAATGCAGAAAAAACATTTTCATATAGGCATGCTACAGACATATATATCCTTGCCCTGTCAGTTGACAGGGCCTGGAAACAGCAAGCCCAGTACAAATGAGCACATCTAGCACTCGGATCTTGTTTGTAACACCATTCTCCAATTGAAACAAAATAAAAGACGGCTTCTTAGAGAAATGCATAATATTAGGGCTGAGATGACAAATGCACAAAAGAACCCAGAGTATAGAGTAATTCCAGAAAGTAAAGAAGTGCTTTAAAAAATGAAGCTATTAGATTATGAAAACTATCTTTAAAATGATAAAGGGAAAGAACTATTACTTGTATCTTCTTGACACCTCTTCCCTCCATCTTCGTCCAGTGTACATACTGCTATGACTGCAGTAGTGAACACGTTGTATTTATTATGTCCATTGTATATTTCATTGCATTGATTTTGGCTCTTTCATTTGCATGAGTTAGAAAGCCCTTTCCAAGCTGATTTCACTAAAATTTGAAATTTATAGAAACATATAAATTAAGAAAAAATCTCATCTCTGTTCTACTGAGTCCAAAATCTAATCAGAAGATTACTCTGACTTTAACAAGATCCCCTTCTCTCCTCTCTTTCTCTCTCTCTCTTTCTCTCTCTTAATATCTCTCTCAATGTCTAACTGAAAGATTCCTTGCCCTTGTCCATTTTGTGTTGCTATAACACAATACCACAGACTGTATAATGTATTAATATAAAGAACAGAAATTTATTTCTTACAGTTTTCTGGAGGCTAGGAAGTCCAAGATCAAGGTGCTGACGTTTCTTGTGTACTGCGTCCTCACATCTTCACATTGTGGAAGGTGGAAGAACAAGAGAGAATAAACCCGATACTACAAGCCCTTTTTATATAATCCATTCACAAGGACGGAACCCTCATGACCTAAACACCCCCCAAAAGGATCCACCTCCAAATATTGTTGCTTTTGGAATTAAGTTTTCAACACATGGATTTTGAGGAAGACATTCAAACCACAGAACTCCCAATATTATCTTCACTTTACATATGTGTAAATTAAAGAGCCCTAAGATTTTAAAACATAAGTTTATAAAAATCAAGCTGCTGTGTCTAGAATGGTCTGAGTAGTTCCAAAGACCTGTTGCCCAGTAAAAAAACCATAACTGGTGAGCATTATTTTTAAAACAACAACAACCATTTAAAGTCCTAGAAATTTGTCCAAAGGCATAAAGTATGTGAAAAAACATTGCTTCAAGAAAATCTACAAAATGTCAGGAAGAATGGCAGGAGTCTATGGCACTTGAACCGTGACTCACTCCCCCTCTCACCTTCCTCACCTTAGCAGGATGGAAACTCCACTCCTGTTGGATATGGCTTTCTCTCCCCTCAGATCACAATCAAGGGTATGGTATCTCACTGATAGGAA
>NW_012155285.1:2210074-2211766 GCF_000956105.1 Propithecus coquereli
AACTAGGAAGGGAATTAGTTTGGAATTGGTGGAACTGATTTGACTAAAATAATTAGTTCTGTTAACCTTTCTTAAAATATTTGGAACCACAGCACCATTCTATTGAATTTAATTGAACAAATATTTATTGAATGACACTGCATTACATGCAGAAATGCTACCATTGGACAAGGCAGACACAATCCACTTCACGGAGTTTACAGTTTAGTAGCAAAACTTCATCCTGCCAAGGCTCAAATGTCAGGTTTATTATACAGCAAAAATCAGACAGTGATTGTTGCATCTTTTGAATAACTTAGAAGCATTAGCATTATTCTAAGTTTAAGTGTCAGATTTCTTTAACTTGCACTGTTGTACTAAGTTTAAAATTGTTTTTGTTTTGGAACAGAAATTTATAATTTCTCAGTCAACCATATATATTTAGCATGATTTAAAATACAAAATATGTATGTCACTTTGTTAAGCAGTGGACAGAAAGAACACACATACTGTAGTCTAGAAAGCTTGTGATCCTTGTTATTCCAGGATAAAATATTTGGTTAAATAATTACCTGCGATGATTGTAGTGGCAGACACATGTCACCCAGACTTTTTGGAAGAAGTGGTATTAGTTGCTTATAAACATTATCAACAGTATTCTACACAAGAAAGCTAAACTCTGAATAGAGCTGGCCAGTCTATCATAGAAGACAGAGAGAATGAAGCTTTAATAAGGGAGGCATTCTCTGCCTGAAACCTGTAATCTGAATTGACTGAGAATCAGTTAATTTGGGGCCTCACAGGCAATAGAAGCCAACTGTTTCTGCAAAGCAACAGCCTGAGCATAACTAAGACTGTGGGATCTCAGCCTTTTTATAGTACATTTCATAAAAATTCACTGCTAAATGTAGGAGTCAGCCTGGGGGCAAAGACCAAATAAAGGGCGTTGTCTTCTCATACATTAACCGCTATTAAATTAAGGGGCAGAAATAAAACATTGAGGTCATTAAATAAAAGAAAGAGATTTCAAACTTATTAATCATGTCTTCAGAAGAGAAATCATTTCTCAAGGTAAGATTTGGAAAGCAGCCTATTTCTAACCCCCTTGTGACTCAGGTTGTAAAGAGTTGTCAAAACAGTTTGTTTCATCAGGCTGCAGAGTACAAAACGACCACGGCACTCCCCTAGTGTATGTTAAACCAATAGAATTAAGCAATTAATCTTAGAGTCCTTCAAATGGCATCATTTTTTCTACGAGGAAAGAAGTAACGTCATTGGCTACATTTATGCTAAATAGCTGGAGTAGATTAGGAGGTGAAATGATTTGAGAACCAAGACTGGTATCCTTCTGGCTTATTTTCATTTAATAGTTTAGAAATTCCATGGCTTGAATATTGCATCCCAATAAAGTATATTCATCAACATGGAGCCATTTTCATTTCTCTGACTATTAAATATTGATGCCTTTGTACAGTGGGCAATGATTATACATTTCTCTGCATTTATGTTAACTTCATTGTGTCTGTCATAACAAAATATTTTCCCATAAAGATTTTGTTTTTTTCTAACTTCTAATCATTGAAGACATTTAATAAGTAAAGAAATCATAATAATAAAACACTTTATGGTCACTGAAAATAAAACTGCATGGTCTTAGTTTTATTATTAGTTCAATCCTCATTTGGTGATTTCATTTCCTTAATAACAAATGGT
>NW_012155285.1:2211816-2212982 GCF_000956105.1 Propithecus coquereli
ATATGAAGTTCTCCTCAAAGGAGCTGATTTGGTTTGAAACACAGTGTGAAGAAGCTCAAATCTAAGAGCACTCTTGAAGGCAATGAATATTTTGGTGGTGAGCAATTTAGAGTTACTATGGAAGCACCACGAGACCAACAAGCTAAACCACAGGGCTTCTATTTGACCAGAGAGAACAAGACAAATAACAGCTAACAAGGGCCCTCCCAGGGTCAGAGCAAAGAATAGCCCCTAAAACTACCTCTGCAAAGGGGCCTAAATTTAAATTGGACTATGGACCAATTTATGCCCCTGGGATTCATCTGAAAAATTACTAGATCCTACCACCATTGCAAGATACAAACAGAGGTAGACAACAGAGAGATTAGGAAAGAGACAAAGAGAGCACTGCTACAATCACTGTGATCCTAGCGTGTCTGTACATATTGTATGCCCAAGGATGGTCCCTCCCTCTAAGAAGAGACATCAGGAACAGAGAAGTGTGACCCATACACAAGAAAAAGGAAACACAAAAGAAACTTCCTATATAAGTGCCAAATATCACATTTAGCACACAAAGACATCAAAGAAGTCTTTATAAATATGTTCGAATAACCAAAGAAAACAATGCATAAAGAAATAAAGGAAGACATAATGGCAATGTCTCATTAACAGAGGATATCAGAAAAGATATATTTGTTATAGAAAAGAAACTCTAAATTTTAGAATTAAAAAGAACAATAACTGAAATGGAAAATTCACTACAGGTGCTCAACTTTAGAAATAAACTGGCAAAAAAGGTATGAAAAACTTGAATATAGATCAATAGACATGTGGGAATCTAAAGAACAGGTGAAAAAAGAAGAAGAATTAATATATTCTACAGATATGTGGGAACCAGTAAAGTTCCCACGGCATAGGCATAATGGGAGTACCAGAATGAGAGGAGGAAAAGGAAAGGAGTGAAACATGTACATATTTAGAAAAATGATGGTTGAAAACTGTGAAATTTGATTTAAAAGGTCAATCTACACATCCATAGTACTCAATAAACTTCAAGTAGGATAAACACAAAGAGATCTATATCCAGATACATAATCATAAAAATGCTGAAAGATGACGAGAAAGACAAAATCCTTAAACCAGCAAGAGAAATAATTCATCACATACAAAGAAACAAAAAAAAA
>NW_012155285.1:2221816-2222817 GCF_000956105.1 Propithecus coquereli
TTTAATAAATTAATATTATACTCTACATTGCTTCTTTTTGAGCTATCCTACCTTCTCCATGCAATAGTCTATATACTGAGATCTACACAATTAAGTGTGGACACCAAATTCTACAAAATGGGAAAAAGATCTATGACATTTAGAGTTAAAGCACTAGAGTTACCTGCTGCAGTATCCAAACATATTTAAACTGCTGTGCAGTCATCAGCATGAGCCATTGGTAGGGATCCTTCCTAACGCAGACACTGACAGCAGAAACTGATGTCTCCTATGATACACGTGGCCAGGACAGAGACCCTCCCCCAGACTCTGGCCAGCAGTCTCAAAGCCACTGCCTGCACTCGTAAGGAAGCAATAGGTGATGGTGGGATAGTGGGTTTTCAAATATAGGTCACAAATATATTACAAAAGGTAGAATAGGAATAACAATATATTCTCCGCAAACCGACGATGCAAAGGATATTGGTCTCATCTTCTGAGACACTTCTGCAATGTCTCTGCCTTGAACTTTACGCTGTCCTCAATAGCAATCTCTGCTTAAAAATTGAGAAGTATTCTTATGTGTCACTTTCATTATTCTGTTAATGGATTTACTCAAATATATCCAGCCCCTTTATACTCTGAATACATCTGTTTATAGAACATCTAGCACATAGGTGAAATAGACACAGCCTCGGTAAATGTGACCTTTTAATGAAAATCTATGGGGTGGGAACAACAAGGAAAGTACATTACAAGATAAAGTAAAACCAACAATGCTACAGGAGTATAGCCACTGCTATGGGAGCAAGAGGAAAAATTGACTAGCTCTTTTTGGAGAAATCAGTTCACACAGGAAATGATATTTAAGGATTAGCAAATTTCTAGCTCAATGAGAACAGAACTATAAAAAAAAGTCATTTTATCTATTTCAAGTCTATTCAAAAACATGCATTTGGACATGGTTTTGCTACTAAATTGTTTCTCTTTTTTTAAATAGAATTAAGGACTAGATTTGGGGG
>NW_012155285.1:2222867-2224601 GCF_000956105.1 Propithecus coquereli
CAGTATGCCTTCCTCTGGCATTTATTTCCTTCTTTCCAGCCTTATGGTAATCTGTCTACCTGTCATTTCCCCCATTAATAATGAGAAGGCGCTTATTAAAGAATCACTGTGTGCCAGACACTTGTGGAACATTTCTCACATGTGTTATTTCTGATCCTTACAACAACTTTTTAAGAAATATTTTGCATCCTTGCTTTTAAAGACAAGACAAGGAAACTAATAGAATAGTTGAATAGTATAGAATAGTTAAATCACTTATCCAAAGTCTCCTACTAAGTTTAGAGGTGGAATTTAAACTTAAATACATGTAATTGAATGTATTTTTTTTTTTTTTTGCTACACAGTTTGATGCCCACCTGAGGACAGGGACTCTGTTTTGCTCATTGGAGAGTTCTATCTCCATACTATCTGGAGAAATTTCAATGAATTTTATTTTAGTGAAGTGAAGTAGGTGAGATATTATAGCATCATGTAAATATCATCGACTAGAAATGAAGAACTTTAGATTCTAATCACTGGTTAACTACAAAGTCTTCCTGAGTAAATAACTCCTTCTGTCTACTTTGGTGGTCTGTTTCCTCAACTATAAAATGGTGATTCAATGATTGGAGTCAAAGTGCAGATTTGGAAGCAAGAGAGAAGGATAACCTTCACCAATAACGCAACTCACAGATACAATTCTATGTTTAACCCATTACTTAGACACTGGGCAATCCTTTCAGCACTCACTGTAATGCAGACGTCTCATTTCTGTTCTTATTCCTATCTGTTCATACAATAGTAGCCACAGATAATTTTCTTCCACAGTGTTAAGAGGAAATTAATTTTTCAAACGAAACTTTGGAATCCAAACTAGACCAGTAATTCATTTCTTAGTAATAGGAGTTTCCAATAATACCCTTAAAAGCTAAAAAGAGGAATATCATGCCAGTGTATATAAAGCATCTTCCTGTATCTCATTTTTGTTTTTGTTTTTAGCATGTATTATTACATCCTTACCTGTACTTTTTAGGCTTGCCAGTAATATTAAATTAGCTAGTGTTTTTATGATATACCACAAACATATTTTCTTTGTCGTAGATATTCTACAAGTAGCAAGTGGCTTAAGTTGTCATTTTCTCTGACACTTGGAGCTGCCTTTTGGTTTCTGATAGCTTTCCTAGCTCATGATTTATGAGTTTGGGCTGGATGCTTTTTCCTTTGACAGCATGGAGGGCATGAGTTGAAAGACCATAGTAAGTCACAGAAAAATCGACTGTAACATTGCTTTTCAAAGTGCTCCAAAAATTGAAGCTGTGCTTCTTTTGGATCCTACTGGAGAATATTCCCATGTTGAGCAATTCCTTCCAGGCATTTCACATTCTTGCTCTAACTTGGACTCCACTTATAATTACATGGTCACTTAAAAATCCATTTTAGGAGGTATGGCTAAAGAGGATTAGGTTGTTTATTAAAATATCTTTTTTCTTCTATAAGGTTTTCTACGTTTTCACAGCCTAAGCCTTTACATGTTGGGATGTGATATGAAAGTTGAAAATAAATGAATTGAAAAATAAAACTGTTAACATTTGAGATTCAACCAAATCAGGAAGACTTTTTTTTTTTCCTGTACTAAATAGAAAGTTCATGTGTTAATTGCTAGGCGTATGCTGGGAACCATAGCCCAGGTGTGTTGAAATTAAATGGCTTTAGATTTTAGGATTTGAAACAACCTCCAAGTGATATTTAGAAGGC
>NW_012155285.1:2228581-2228983 GCF_000956105.1 Propithecus coquereli
TTCATCAACTATACTTTGTAGAGAGAATACTCGTCTTATCCGTGCTGTGAGTGACAAACCTATGTTTTATATAGCTTAACTTGATGTTGGAAGTAACTCTAACTGAAGGAAGATCTTATTTTTTTATAGCATCCTCTTCTCCAGGGCCATTCTCTATTTAATTTTTACTAAAATTCATTATTTGAAGTCATTGACCCTTCCTAATTTCAAAGACAGCATGCCCTTTTCCTCTAAAATGTTGAAGATTTTCTTTCTGTCCATTGTTTATATAAGATTCTCAAAGAAGTAAGTTACTCCAATAAGGTTGAGAATCATGGACTCATCCCCCAGGTGGGCAGACTTAAAATGATAATAAGGATGTTGGAAAAACTCCATTCCTCAAATCCTACCACTTTTGGCTTT
>NW_012155285.1:2229975-2237346 GCF_000956105.1 Propithecus coquereli
TTGTTTAAGCCACCCAGTCTGTGGTATTCTGTTATGGCAACCTGAGAAAACTAATACAACCTTACATAATGTTCTGTTGGGCCATTTATTCTGTAACAAACATCTTTTCTTTTAATAAATATTCTTCAGTAATTACTTTAAATTGTGCTAACTCCTATTTATTTCAAATTAGGAGGCAAAGATGTGCCTTTAGCATTCTAGAATGATATGAAAGCCCAATTAAATAAAATTAGGTTTTATTATTACTAGTTCTTCAATTTTATAATCATTAATGGTTGGTTTCCAGTTAACACATTCTATCCACCTGTGCGTACTCTATTAATTACTTAATTGACCTGATTTCTCATCATCCTTGCTTGGGTGGGAGTAACTGTAAAGAATGCATTTGGTCTTCCACGGAGTTGTCTTGCTCGTAACTTTTAAACATCTGGATGGATATTTTGCCTGCTTAGACCTTATAATGATTGAGTCAAGAGTGAAATCTGATATGGACTGAAAAAGTAGTGTAGAATTTCCAGTGGAATGAAGTACGGAACAGGATGCTTCACTCCAGGTTGGCAACACTCCCATGCACTGCTTTTACTTGAGCTCTTATGTCCACATGAGGACCATAACTGATTATTTGAACCCAGAAATTAGAACCTTTGTTGAAGCTTATGCTCAATTTGAATCAAGGCTTATCTTTATGGATTGGTGTTAAGGAGACCTAAATTTTGTTGCTCAAATCTGAAAATACATAGGCAAATACTTAGGCAGGAGTTAAGTTTCCAGTAGTTGTTACAGAATTGTTTCAATGTAAGATTGTCCCTGGACTCTTAGAAATAGCATAATCCAGATACCAACTATCAAAGCACACTCCAGCTGGACACAGCACAGAATAAAATGGGTCATGGTGACTTTACTGATCTTTGAGCTGACAGGAGCACTTGCACAGTGAATTCTGCATGGCAGTCAGAGGGTAAACTAAGGACATGAAGACTCACTCATCGCCTCATTCTTTATTCTAAGCACCCTGATCTGCAACTTGCAAGATGAACATTGTTCTTATTCCCAGAATTCTATTTGTGTTACTAATGTTCATAAGGTAGAATACAAAGTTTTGATTCCTCATTATGCAAACAATCCCTCAAGTAAGTCTGAATATTATTTATATTTTTTAAAGAAAGTACATGAATTTAAAGTCAACATCTGCACATTGTCTTTCTTACCCTCATAAACTTACTTACTCACATATATACAAACATCATTTATATTAAACAGAAACAAATTTTACAGATCATATTCATTTAGCACAAATCAATTGTCATAGCACCATTGTCATTTGTTCATCAACTATACTTTGTAGAGAGAATACTCGTCTTATCCGTGCTGTGAGTGACAAACCTATGTTTTATATAGCTTAACTTGATGTTGGAAGTAACTCTAACTGAAGGAAGATCTTATTTTTTTATAGCATCCTCTTCTCCAGGGCCATTCTCTATTTAATTTTTACTAAAATTCATTATTTGAAGTCATTGACCCTTCCTAATTTCAAAGACAGCATGCCCTTTTCCTCTAAAATGTTGAAGATTTTCTTTCTGTCCATTGTTTATATAAGATTCTCAAAGAAGTAAGTTACTCCAATAAGGTTGAGAATCATGGACTCATCCCCCAGGTGGGCAGACTTAAAATGATAATAAGGATGTTGGAAAAACTCCATTCCTCAAATCCTACCACTTTTGGCTTTTCCCTCTTAATATATCCTAATTCACCCCTCTCCTGCTCTCTCTCTATCTCTCTCTCTGTCTCTCTCTTTCTGTGTCTCTCTCTCTCTCTTTCACACACACACACACACACACACACACACACACACACAGTGATACATTAAATTTGGAGGGATTATAAACCCTCACAACAGTACCAGTGGCACTAGGAAAGAGAAGTTGAAGTAAAGCAGGGCTGGGGTATAGGTAAAGACTGGCAAATGTTTATGTGAAGTCCCCTCCCTTGCCCCTCACAATGAGAATTTGTGATTTTCTCATTGTCTTTGGTTTTAAGCAGTTTTTATCATGCTGGGCCTAGGTATGATTTTCTAAGAAATTATCCAGTTTGTGGTTTGCTAAGTTTATGGATGTGTAGGATTATGTTTTTCACTAAATTCAGAAAATTTTCAGATGCATCCAGATGGGTACATTCCTGTAGAAAAAGTGGCAGCTAATCAGTCTCAATTCATTACTCCTTTAAGGGCTTTCAGTTCTTGCCTTTATTTTCTTAGGGCCCCTGACTCTGGAAGATTTTGTCTATTAAGCATCTTGAGACTTTAGGAAGTTCTTCCATTTTAAAGGAACTATCATTCTATTTTGCTTCCCACGTGATACAGCTTAGGAATTCAGCAAATATATTGAAAAGTAAACCAGCCAAGTGTTGAGGTTCCTTGAATCTCCAGGTTTTGTTTTGTTTTGTTTTGGGGGGGTAGGTTTTTTTTTTTTTTGTAACTTCAGTCTGATGTGACTACTACTGAGTTATCTGTTGTCTCTGTTCCCCATCGAGGATCCTCTGCTCCCACAAACCTAGATTCCCAGACATTAGCCCACAATAAAAACTGGCAAAGGCCTCTAAAGAGAAGCAGGTGCAGATTTTCAGTTCAATTCTGAAAGATCTCTCTCTGGAATTTCAGTACCTCTAGTCCTCTTTGCTTCTGCAACTCCTGATACTTTTGAAAATATGATGCTTTTGGTTTATTTTGGTTTCTTAGGGTTTCTTTTAAATTTCAAAGAAAGCATTGGAATGCCACAAACTACTCCAAAACAGAAGTCTGTGGTGCAATGGCCAATATCTAAAAGGTCCTCAATTGACTCTAATTCTGCAAAAACATTCCACATCTCAAAAATCAGTACATTAAGACAGCGGACATTCTCTATACATTAAAATACCAAAAAAGTAACTTGGACATCGTATATAACTTTTTAAATAATTTTATTTACTAAATAACTCGTCGTTTTAGCAAACTAATATCAGCTAACACCGAGCAATTTAAGAAAAGGGGTATTAAATAGAAGCATGAGTAAGAAAAGATAAATTTTGTTAAGACAAATATTAGGGGGCAAGGTGGAGTTCTAGTTAAACCACAAGGCAAAAGAAAAGTCTGAGTACACACAAAAGAGTATGAAGAATGAGAGAGATGGAAAAAATCACCACAAAAGGGAAACAGTAAGTGTTTTTTGCCTCCCTTAAAATTATTATAAAGCCCTTATTCTTAGCAAAATGTAACAAGGTCCAAAGAGGAAAGATTATCTTGTTCCTTCTTCATTCTTACTAAGGGTCATAACAATTTTAGAATTGACCAAGAGCAGTGATTTTTAAAACACACTCTGTGGACTTCTAAGAATTATCTGGATGAGACGTGGTGGTAGCCAGCCTCCGTAATGGCCCTGTATTGATACCTAGAGCCCCTGCCTCTGAAAGGTTTTGTCTATTAAGCACTTTGAGACTATAGAAATTTCTTCTGTTTTTAGGGAACTATCATTCTGATTTGCTTCCCACCTGATGCAGCTCGGGTATTCAGCAAATATATTGGTATTCATGCCCTTGTATTATACCCTTCCCCATGGGCTTGCCCAAGTCAGTAATAGGATTTAGCAGTAACGAAGGAGTGTGGCTTTCAAAGCTAGGTAATGAAAGACATTACAACTTCCTCTTGTTTTCTCCTGGACTGATATCTCCTCCGGAAGTCATCTGTTATATCACAAAGACAATGAAGAAGCTCTATGGAGGAGTCCATGTGGCAAGGAACTAAGGCCTCTTGCCAAAAGTCAGCACCCGTGTGCTAGCCATGAGCCCATGAGCCACCTTGAAAGCAGGTCCTTTAGCCTCGGTCAAGCTCTCAGATGCGTGCACCCTGACTGATTTCTTATTTGCAAGGTTATGAGAGACATCAGGCCAGAATCACCCAGCTTTATGACCTCTAAACCACGAAACTATGAAAGATAATAAATATTTACTGTTAAGTAACTAATTGAGGGAGGGTAATTTGTTCCTCAGCAAGGGATAACCAGTACAGGTAGCTAACATGGGTATTGCATAATAATTCAGGAGAGGAATGTAAAAGCTACAGCAAGTACATGAGAAACTTAGCACTCCAGTTTTCAGCCTGACACTATTTCCAACATTCCTCAGGAGTGGACCTACCATTTGTGTTCTAGACAACTGAGTATTGTTCAAGGTAAGTCCCTCACACTAATCCATTAGATGTGATAATCTCCTTTTCTAACCCTTAAAAAATTATTTGCTGTCCTGCTCTCCAGATCTCTCCTTTTATCTCCCTCCAAACTCAATAAACTTTAACAATAAGAACCCAATCCCTGCAAAAGAATAGTATATTACAATGAAAACCATGGTGCTAGTGGAATTAACGCATATATTAGATTATTATAAAAAGAAAGAATGCAAGCAAATGCAGAGGGTAAAGGAAAAGCGACACTCAAGTGCCTAAGTTGTCATATTTGTAAAACAGATCATTTCTCATTTGGTCTCTCACACATCCGTGTAGATTAACATGAATTTCAGCACATGCCTTCTGAACACTTGCCTTTCCTGTGTACTTTTTTTCCTAGAGGCTACTGGTAATTTTAGCATCCACTCTGTGAACGACAGCTGTAGGTGTGGATTTACTAAATATCTTATTGGACAAAAATCATTAAATGATCTTAATGATTAGACACATTCCTGAAATAAAAATATAAAAAAATCAGAATCATAGGCAGCCATGTGATCCATTCCACAACACTAAGGGAAAGTTAACTTCTTTTTAACTTTCCTCACTCCCCTCTGGCCTTGAATTTTCTCCTCTGCCTTTCATAGTATATTAGGAAGTTTGCATACAGATGAAAAAAGTCTAAACAGAAATACAAAGCATTTACTGGAGCTGCTGAAAGCATTTCAGGAAAGGAATAAAAGTTCCAAAGAGGATAGTTGCATAAACAATTGTCTTAATGAGCCTTAAGTAAAATTAGGAGAACCAAGGAGGATCAAGATGAGATATAGAGGGTGGAACTGAGAATTCAAGGAAATTTAGTTTTTATGCATTTTAAATTATTTCAATTTCCTTGGCCCAAAGCCTTATACATTTGTACTAATGATATACCACAACTCTATTGAGTACCATTTTAGAAAAATAAAAACTAAATTATAGAAGTTTATTTAAAGATGATAGACAAAAGAAAATGTGAATTATTATGCTCAGAATTTCATACAAATCTTCCGGAGAAAATCTACCATTTTGTATTTAATGGAAATTTGCTTAATAATATTAGTGGGCTAGGTGACAGCTGATAAAATTTTACAATTTCTAACAGGATTCTTCCACTTCTTTCCAAAAAGATAACCACAAGGCATACTTCACATTAGAGCTTGTATTCTTTTGATTTAAAAGAGATTTCATACTCTTTTAAACTGTAAACATCCAGGGAGAACTTCACAAAGATGTAAGGAGAAATTAAACCCCAAGGAGAAATTAACAAAGAAAATTGATTAATAAGTATGTGTCTCACACGCTGAATTTGATCTTTAAACTGTCTTCTTTAATAACAAAATCATAAAAAAATATCAATTATAAGACATTCTCAGGAAACAATTTTATAGATATATTGCAATTAAGACGTAAATAAATGATTGATCATTAAAAAGTTACAATGCTAATGAGTTTTTCATATTAACAAAGAATGAAAAAGTCCTTAGCCAAAAGACGAATGATTTGAAACTGCGTTTGCCAGTGAACTTTGTGAACACAGACATTCTTGCAATCCCTAAAGTAATACAGCATAGGAGACCACCTAACCCACCTACTGTGCAGAAAGCATGAAGGTGTTAGATTTTTAGATCTCTGAATAAGGGTAGATAGAATGATTAAGGCGTATTGGAGAAAGAAATGTAGCAGTAACTGATTCAGTCAATAAAAATAACAGCAAAAAAAGACGACAAAAGCCTCAAGATTAGAAAAACACAAGCATCAGTCCAGAGCCCCTGTGGTTTTCTTAGACTCTTTTACCTTGTTGTATACATACACTTCTCAAAGTTCTTTCCAGACTCTCTATTCTTTGCCTTAGTGCTCTCTCTGTCAACTCCTCACCCAAAGGTCCTTGGACTGTATACGATTCCCAAATCTTTATTGTCAGACAGGATCTTTCTTTTGAGTCCACACCCACACACCCAATAACCTGCTCACCATGTCCACGCAGGATGCTCTAAACAAAATTCAAACTCACCAGGCCCAAAGGGGAATACATCGTCTTTCCTTCAAAACTGCTTCTTATCCAGGGTAGCCCTATCTCAGCATATGGGAGAACAATCCTCTTAATTTGTAAGATGGAACCATAGTAATTGACCTTGAAATGGGTTGTTTCACTCCACACAAAAACAACTCTTCAAATGCTTTTGATTTTATCTCTGAAATCTTTCTAAGCTATTCGTCTCCTTTGCATCAACAATGACAACGCTTTTTCTATCCCACAACAGCCTGCTCACCACTTGCTCTCCCCTCCATTTACGCTACAACTAGCCATTCTCCATAGAAAGGGCAGAAAGATCTTTTGAAAATGAAGATCTTATTATCCCTCGCCGCTCAAATTCTTACAAAGGCTTTCATTAATATAATGGGCAAACTTGTTGAAATGACTGAATGACCTTGTTCTTTTCCACCCTGTCTTCCTTCTTGGCCTCATCATCTTCTTCCAGGACCTGTAGTGCTACGTTTCCTCATGGATCATGCCTTGTCTTCTACCAGTCTGCAAAGCTTTCCAAAACCACTCTGCCTAGTCCCCTCCAATCTGTCCTTTAGATCTTAAATCCAATAGTCCTTCTTCAGGAAAGTCTGTCCTAAGCCCACAAATTAAATCAATTCCCTAATCTATTAAACTGTTATTTTTCTAATTGTAGTACTTATCACACTTCTGTTTTATGAATTTGTGAGATTATTTGCTTAATATCTCTTTGCCCTCCCCCTTCCTATGCTACTGGTCCATGTCTGCTTTCATGACCTCATTATTGACACAAAGCTGGTTGAATGAATAAGAAAAAACATGAAAAAATGGAAGGAAACAAAAAATGGCAGCCTATATAGTGTGCTCTGAACAAATCTTATATACTACACAATATGAAGACTTAATTCTGCTAGCAGCTCTCTGACTGTCCCGAATGTAAATAAAGGCTAGATTAGAAGGGGAAAATAAAATAAACCGAGTGAGAAGGAGTTCAAAAATGAGATTGAGCAAGATTGTTTTAAACATTCTTAAGAATTGCATCAGTTTCCCAATAATTCAAAGTTATCTTTAGATTTAATTTGAAAATTGAATGTTTTTAACTAGAAGATTCTGCCTAAATTTAAGGCCAGTTTAA
>NW_012155285.1:2240156-2240435 GCF_000956105.1 Propithecus coquereli
CTGCGATACCAAAAATCAGACAAAGACACTACAAGATAAGGAAACTATAGACCAATATCTCTGATGAATATTGATGGAAAAAATCCTCAAAAAAAATGATAGCAAACTAAAAACAGCACCACATTAAAAGGATAATACATCACAGTATGACCAAGTGGAATTTATCCTTGAGATACAAGGATGGTTCAATGTATGCAAAAATCATTGTAATAAACTACAGTAACAGAATAAAGAAAAATCACATAATCTTCTCAATTGATAAAGAAAAAGAATTTGACA
>NW_012155285.1:2241155-2251159 GCF_000956105.1 Propithecus coquereli
TGTTAAAATGTCCATAATACCAAAAGTGATATACAAATCCAATGCAATCCCTATCAAAATCCCAATGATATTGTTAAAGAAATTTTTAAAGAACTATCCTGAAATTCATACAGAATCTCAAAGGACGCCAAATAGTAACAGCAATCTTGAAAATGAAAAGCTAAACTGTAAAGTTCACACTTCCAGATTTTAAAACATGTTACAAAGCTACATTACTCAAAACAGTACAGCCTTGGCATGAAAACAGACATATAGACCAATGGAACAGAATAGAAAATCTGGAAAATAAACTCTCACGTACATAGTTGCTATGGTCTGAATGTATCTCCCAAAATTCACATGCTGAAATTTAATCACCAATGTGATAATATTGCAAAATGGGTCCTTTGGGAAGTGATTAAGTCATGAGGGTAGAGCCTCCTGGACGGGATTAGGGATTTTATAAAAGGAATTGAGGGAGTGGGTTCATTCTCTTCCCTTCTTCTGCCATGTAAGAATACAGTGTTCATTCTCTTTTTCCCCTTTGTGCCATGTGAGGACACCTAGATGCCATCTATGAGGAATGAACCCTCACAAGACACGAAACTTGTTGATGCCTTTATTTTGAACTTCTTAGCCTCCAGAACAGTGAGGACATAACATTTCTGTTTTTTATAAATTACTTAGTCTCAGGTATTTTTTATAACAGCACACAAAAACCAAGACAATAAACAAATGATCCTCGACAAAGGTGCCAAGGAGATACAATGGGGAAAGGATAACCTCTTCAACAAACAGTGTTAGGATAATATGATATCCACAAGTAAAAGAATGAAGCTGGACCCTTACCTTATACCACATGCAAAAAAAAATTAATTCAAAACGGATTATTAGCTAAAGTCATCACACATTGTACCCCATAAATATGTACAATTATTATGTCAGTTAAAAGTTAAAAAACTAAAAAATGGCTAAAGACCTAAACATAAGATTTGAAACTATAAAACTACTAGAAGGACATACAGGAGGCAAGATTCATAAAATTGGATTTGGCAATGATTTCTCAGACACCACAAGCACAGGAAACTAAAGCGAAAATAGACAAATGGCACTACATCAAACTTAAAAATTGCTGTATAGCAAAGGAAACAATAGAATAAAAGCAAGCTATAGAATGGGAGAAAATGTTGCAAACCATGTATCTGATAAATGGTTAATATACAGATTATATAAACCCCTACAACTCAACAACAAAAATCCAATTTAAAATGGACAAAGGACTTGAATATTTTTCCAAAAAAATATACAAATTCCAGTAAACATATGAAAAGATACTCAACATCATAAATCATTAGGGAAATGCAAATCAAAACTACAATGCAATATCACTTCACATCCATTACCCTGGCAACTATCAAAAACACAAAAAATAGCAACTGCTGGTGAGAATATGGAGAAATTGGTTTCCTTGTACACTATTAATGAAAATGTAAAACGGTACAGCCACTATGGAAAATAGTATGGCATTTCCTCAAAAATTTTAAAATAGAATGACCATATGATCCAGAAATCTAACTTTTGAGTATGTATTTAAAATAATTGAAAACAGGATCTCAAAAAGATACTTGCACACCCATGTTCATTGAAGCATTATTCACAATAGCCAAGAGGTGGAGACAACCTAAATGTCCATCAACAGATGAATGGATAAAGAAAATGTCACATATTCATACAATGGAATATTACGCAACTTTAGAAAAAGAGGAAACCCTGTCAAATGTTACAACGTGGATGAAACTTGCAGATATTATGCTAAATAAAATAGGATAGTCACGATAAAACAATTACTTCATGATTTCTCTTATATGAGGTCTAAAATAGTCTAGCTCCTAGGAGCAAAGTAGAATGGTAAATGTCAGGGACTGGGGATAGAGGGAAGAGGGGAGTTACTCTTTAGTGAATATAAAGTTTCAGTTTTGCACGATGAAAACGTTCTAGAGATCTGTTGCACAACAATGTGCATATAGTTAATACAACTATACTGTACACTTAATAATTGTTAAGATGGTACATTTTATGTTGTGTGTTTTGACAGCAATAAAAACAATTAAAAGCATGAAAGCATGATAATAAATTAATATTTATTGACACACAGAAAGTCCTCACTTAACGTTGTCTGTAGCTTCTTAGAAATTGCAACTAAGCAAAACGATGTACAGCAGGTCCTCAAATAATGTTGTTTCTTTGAATGTTACTTTATTTCAAGGTTGACAAGGAAAAAAATCGATTTTGTTATATGACGTGTTGCTTTAAGTTGCAGTTTCCAAGAACCTATGGATGATGTTAAGTGAGGACTGATTTTACTTCTTTAGAAGTGAGTTTATATGCTTCAGCTTAAAATCTGCACTTGAACTGGCTTCCTGCAAAGGAGTCAATGAAACAGGAGTATTTATTTATTTGAGCAAGCATCCTTTCTAGAGATGTATCTCATTCTTTACCAATGTGCACAGTCATAAAAAATAAAACATTAAACATCAAGTTTTGGACTTTTTTATTTCAAGATTTCCAATAACAATATATTCCAGCCACATTTTGATATGTTAAGCTAGAATTTAGGTCAGGGCCAGAGATCACCCATATTTAGAGGTGAGAGGAAAACTGTGGGAGTAGGGATAAAAATAGAGGAGAGCAGGGTGCTAGGAACCTTGAGAAACATTGAAATGTGTGGCTCGGATAAAACAAGAGCTAGAGCGAGAGAAGGAAAGTTTAAAAGGTCACAGAGGCTATTCAGCCACTGAATTTAGCTTTGGCTAAAAGATCATGGGTATATTCCAAGAGGCATCGAATAAAAAATATTTTTGCACTTGAACAAATGGTTTTGGTCTCTTGTTTCTTTCTTAGGTTAGTCTAAAATAATAGTCAATTCCCTTGGGAAATCTCTTCTTCTGTATTTTATAAAGTATCATTGATATTCCATAAAAAATATCTTGGAAAGAAATAAAACTAAATTCAATTCTAAAGCACAGCTTGATGCAAACATCAGAGAATTAAAAGAAAAAAAAAGCAACAATTAAAAAAAAATAAAAAACTCATTGCTAAAAATCATACAAGACCTGAAATGCACAGAGAGGGAAATGTATTTAGAAAATTGAAAAGACATTCATGCTTTAGAAAAATTGGATAAGGAGGCAATTTCTACTTAATTGTTGTATTGTCAATTTTCCAATGATGACAACCAATTTGCATGTTTAACTGAAAAGAAAATAACGAACAACATCTAAATGCAAATGAACGCTTTTAGTTATTCCTTTTAATAGTCAGGTAAAACAGTTACACAAAACCAAACATTGAACACTGAGAAAAAAAAAAACTATCAGCATTCAATTTAACATTTAGGTAGTAATTGTGCTAGTTGCCCTTAAATATGTACACACACAAATACTTTGTAAAAGGCAATACAAAATGTCACATGTCTGGAAGAGAATGAAAACTTAAGGTTTGTTGTTACAAATGCAGCTGTCTGACAATTTTGACTAAAGTTTAATTTTAGGCAAAGTTTTTCTGTGCTCAATTACTTAGTGAAATATAATTGATTGGATATGCCCATTATCAAAGTATCCAAATGTTAAATGGGGAATAATATTCCCAGACAGAGCACTGGGAAATGAATGTCATGCTACTCCCTCTCTCTCCATACCAAAAGTAAAGGCATGAGGCCTTAGAGACCTAGCCTGTGTTTCAGACACTTTCTCTACATTCATCAGCTATGTGACTTCGGATAACTTACTTAAACTCCCTAGGCCTCGGTTTCTTCATCTATAAAATGATAGTAGTAGTAGTAATAATAATAATAATGTATACATACATACATTGAAGGATTGTAGCTATAATTAGACACACTGTAGGTAAAGTGCCTACAAAATACAAGGACACTGATCAATAGTAGTTATTTTGTGATACTGAAAGAGATGCTGATGTTCAAGTTCTATTCTGCTATGAAACAGGTGCATGATCTTGGGAGAGTCTATCGATTCTCTGGGCTCAGTTTATTCACGTAACACATGACGTTTGTGATTGGTCACGGAGTCTATTTATAAACGTTCAGGTGCTAACTCCTCGGCAGAGGATGAGAACTGTGGTGAAACAGCCACTGTGTCACTCAATATTGAAGGACACTCAATATTTAAGGGACATTTATATATTTTTCAAAGACTCAGAAATATGAATTCTAGTCCTGAACTGCCTTTCCCGTAGAATTCCTAATTTTATCCCATGATATAGTGATACGTGTACATGAACGCACATTATATACACATGTCAAACAGTATATGCTTGTAAGTATAATGTGACTATTGGACAGATCAGTAAGCAAGAACGATTGGGACATTCAATACTTGAGAGAGTTTCTCAGGAATTTTACTCAGGAGTTTTAATATTAGCAGCTCTTCTATTTACAATATTAATGAAAAAGATTAAAGTATGATTCAATTTATAAATGGTAAATGGGAACAAACTTAATTCATCTTCTCTCATTCAAATTCTAGCTCGAGTTTGCTGTTTAGTATTTCTTTAAGTACAAATGTTCAGGAAATTTCCACTACATTTTTTCATTTGTGTAGAGTTGTGATTTAAGCTAACTGACAAGAGCTTAGGACATGCCACAGTGCCCTCGTCCACCTCTGTGAAAGCCAGTGTGTTCTTTGGGATATTTTACTTACATTCAATAGCTGACTAATTAAACTGTAATCGATATAAAATGAACTTCATGTTTTAGTAATTAATCAGGAAATTATTTCAGGATTGGGCTGTTGATAATAGCTATCCCAAGTGAATACAATGATTTAATCAGTAATAATGTCAAAAAAAGCAATTACATTTTGAAAGGCTGGGTTCTAGTTTGTATATAGTCTTGTCATAATATGCTATTGAATATGTATGCAGCTTATATTTAGGCTGTTTTATTACTTACATATGTAATTCTGTCTGGCATTACATACATATTACATACATATTACATATTACATATGTCTCCTCTGCCTGAGGATGGGCCCATGTCTTACTATCCTTCGTTATCCCCCACAACACCATTACTCAAAGACCCTGTCAATATATCACTACTTTTGAAGAAGTTTACCCAACACCTAGCAAAGTGTAAGCATTTAGAAAAAAAAAAAATTCTGAAATTTTATTGGAATGAATAAATATGACGGTATGGCCTTATGTTATAAATTTTCAATTCATAAGAGAATTGTTAAACTATTCATGCTTTAGTAAAAAACACAAACTTGTCTCCCAAAGAGGAAATTCCATTTTAGTTTATGAAGCCCTTAAGAACTTCTGTATTTTTAAGTATAGAATACCAAACTATTCTTCAGTTCGACTGAAAAAACAATTATACATGGGGAAATATTATGCATACATGGACATAAAAACCACAGAGTTTGTAGGGTAAACATAGAGTATCCTTTACTGCAGAAGTGTATGGACCTTCAAGGCTCCCTGCTGAAGTCCTGTTTTTAGAAGGCGATGGTGACTCTGGCTCCTTGCCACCTCCGGCTTTCCATATTGAGTATGAGTTTAATTGAAAGGCTGAAAAAAAAAAAAAAATAGGTCCAAAAGCTAGGAAATACAAAAGACTTGGGCAGGTGTTTAGAGAAAACAGTGCTTAATAGCACAGATTTCCAAACCAGAGACAAGTCCTGATGTTTTGATACCTACGAGACCTGTGATGTTAAGGAGTTTATTTATGTTCTCTGAAATTTAGTTAACTTACCTGTAATATAAAATTATTATTACCTTCCTCATCAGATTGTTGTCAGGCATGATCATTTATACAATATGTGTGAGAATATATTACACTAGCTGTATTTACTCTTTGCTGTTTACATGTTTTTTGGAGATAGAAGGGAATGTCGATGTTAATAATTTCCAAGATAATTGTCTCCAGTAATCATGCTTTCATGTGAAGTCTTCCATCATTTGCATGCTGATCTTAACTATTCATATGCCAGGGTGGAGAAAACTGTAAAACCTCTCTACCCTGCATTCTGTCCTCTTCAAGATTTACATCACAGGATTGAATGAGGACCCAGAATGCCTACCTACCAGATACACAGATGTCATAATTCTGACGTAAAAACAAATTTACTGGATGGCAGAATCAACAGGCCAGAAAAATGGGCACACATACATAAAAAGCATAAAATCTAATAGGGATTGAATTAAATATCCGTATTTGGCTCCTACTCCAAACAATGAACTATTCATATGCAAGATAAAGAGAAGTTCATGGGAAAATACCAGGGTTGTGAATTGACCACACGTTCTCTATGGAGACATCACTACCATTGCCATATTAATTGGGACTGAAATGCTCCTATCTTCTAATTGTTGCTCTTGCTTTTTATCCTTTGGAGTCCACTTGTCCTGCCATATCTGTCCACTCCTACTTCTACTTTATAGATTGGAATGCGAGGTTGGGGGCGGTGGCTCAGGCGTGTAATCCTAGCCCTCTGGGAGGCCAAGGCAGGAGGATCACTTGAGGTCAGGAATTCAAGACCAGCCTGAACAAGAGCAAGACCCCGTCTCTACTAAAAATAGGAAAAATTAGCCAGGCAACTAAAAATAGAAACAAAAAATTAGCTGGACGTGGTGGTGCATGCCTGTAGTCCCAGCTACTTGGGAGGCTGAGGCAGGAGTCTGAGCCCAGGAGTTTGAGGTTGCTGTGAGAGAGGCTGACGGCATGGTATTCTAGCCCATGGCAACAGAGTGAGACTCTCTCTCCAAAAAAATAAAAAAAAATAAAATAAAATATAGATTGTAATGAGTATTTTAAGTACTTAAGAGAATGTTATAAGAAATTATAAAAAATACTCTTAGAAGAGTATTTAAGAGAATGTTAATATTTAATAATTATATGAGGTGCTATTTCCTCTCCTAAAATAACACCTAAACTGAAAGAGCAAGAACTAGAAAAACTACCGGAATCCAAATGCAGAGAAATACACAAAAATGGTCAGAGTTTGTCCTTTGCTAGCTATGTGTCCATATAACTTCTGTGAGCCTTGGTTTTCTCCTGTATAAAATAGAGGCAATAACACCCAATAGGATTTGTGTGATGTAGTTAACATTTCAGACAGCACTTTATAACACTGAACTCCCTTCCTTCTTCACAGAAAGCAGTTGCTAAGATTATAAGATGATTTGCTCTCAAGTCTATTCAGTGCTTTTGTATTTTATTTATGTCATTATTTTCAAAAGTGGAGGTGTACTTATTAAGAGAGAAAATATCTTAAGATTAGCCAGACTTGATATCTTGGGTTTCATTGTGAGCACTACATTGAAACCAAAAATAATCAGTGGAGAGAGAAGATCAACTAAGACAATGAAAGATAGGAGACCTATATATAAATAAAATGGTTAAAGAACCAAAGGATAGTCAGATTGGGAAATGTAACTTGATACAGGATAGAACTGGACGTAAAATGTATCTTCAAATACTTTAAGGAATGTCACATAGGAGAGTGAGTCTATTGCTGGAAAAGACAGAAGTAGGAACCAAGGGTGAAGGTTACCAAGGGACTAATGTGAGTTTACTATAAATTGGAATTGTTCACTATAAATAAGAATTTAGAGCTAATAAAACTCAGGGATTAGATGACAATTCGTCAGATATACCATACAGATGATCCTGCCTTGAATGAAACTAAATGAGCTAGATGGGACAGCATTTATTTGGAATATAAGGATACAAAAATAACTCATTTCTAATTATAAGCCTGTGTGAGTCTATTATTCTATAATTCTATAACGGATGAATTAGAATCTCATGAAACTTGTAAAAAGAGTAACTGATGACAATTGTGGGATCTCTGTGTCTTCGTTCATTTTGTGCTGCTACAACAGAACACCTAGGGCTGGAAGTAAGAATTACATGTTTTCTAATGCCAGCTCTGTGTCTTATTAGTATTGTAATTTTGGAGAACTTATTTTACCTTTCTGAGCTTCAATTTGGTATTCTATATTCTACAAAACCAGGTAATTGGATGTTTAAGGCTGTCACAGTTCTGGAGGCTGGCCAGTCCAAGATCAAGGCACTGGGTACCTGGCTAGGGTCTTTCCGCTGTGTCCTCACATGGTGAAAGAACGAAAAGAGATGAGCACTGTGTCCTCACGTGACAGAAGAATGAACAAGCTAGCCGAACGCTGCACAGAGCATCTTTCATGAGGACCTTAATCTCCTTCTGAGGGAGGAGCCCTCATGGCCCAATCACCCCTTAAAGGCACCACCTCTTAATACCATCACCGTGGCAACACCTGAATTTTAAAGGGGACACATTTAAACCATGGCATTCTGTCTTTGGATAACTTGAAATATATACTTATAAGGCATATGGCTGTTGCCTCAAGAACCCTCACCACTAAAATAGCAGGACTACAGTCCTCTCTCAAAGTGTTTCCAAGTTATATCCAGGAGTATCCAACAGTCCGCCTCGCTCATATTCAATCAGACCTATCAGCAGCATACACCACCAGGTGTCTGTCCTGTTCTCACTCCCCTAATCTGACTCCTCTGAATACAAACCTACTGAGCAAACCAGAGTAGCTTCACAGCAGCCACTGGTTGTCATGGAAACATCACATCCAATCATTCATGAATGTTACATTCAGAAGTTCCTGATGCTGAGTTTTGTGACCCTGGCTTCTATGCAGAAACAGGATCATCTTCACCATCTCTAAGCCATTCTTCATCTCATGACCCCTGAAGCAGCCCTGGCCGTGCCCAGATTTTCCCCAAGTCCCAACTTAACAATGGCATCAGGCTTCTTCCTCTACTCCTACCCATCAGTTCAAAATGAAACCAAGAGGCCAATCTGCAGTAAGCTCCACACCTTTTTCTCCTTCTTCTCCGTCCTTTCTTTTCTTCCTTTTTAGTTCCCTGCTCTTGCATAACCCAACAAGGACAAATTCTCTGTCTAGTTTCTAGTCACTAAATAGAAGCATCAGTGCATACAACCAAGTAGATTTGGTTGGGTTTAGATTTATGTTGGGAATGTGGGAGGCAGTTATGTCAATGATAAATATTTAAAAGGGTGGAAATAATTATTTCTTTTAGCAACAGCTGGCCCAAATGCCCTGTTTCATATTTTTTTCAAGGGCAAGGCAGATTGCAAAAGCTTTTAAGATAACTTCAAATGTACTGATATTACAATTTCACAAAGAGTTTTCTTTCATGTACTATAGAAATAGGCCATTAAATTTGCATGTCTAAAGGAAATTTTCAGTAATTACTTAGCTTAAACACAATTAGTACATCAGCACATGGAACTGCAAGAAAAAGGAGGACAAAGTAAATTATCCAACTTTATTTCAGTGGGTGTATTAGGAATAAATCACTCTCTTTAAACAGCTATACCTGTATTTTAATCTGAATTTATAGTGTGAAACAGCAAATTGCATTGACCCATTTTTAAAGGGCTTGTCTGTGTTCTCCAGGTGTGACAGTATGCTGGTCTTGTATAGAGACTGATTTGAGAGTCTTCCTTAGAGGGAAAAACTGGAGATAATATAGTTAATATTCCTGTAGCGAAGGAATATTATATCCCAGAAGTAAGAATTACACATTTTTAATGCTAGCTCTGTGTCTAGTTAGAATTATAATTTTAGAAAAGTTATTTTACCTTTCTGAGCTTCAGTTTAATACTCTATAAAACAAGATCACTGGATGTCTAGGTTTCCATCCAGTTCTTTAAAAAAAAAAAAAAGATGTTACTCTAAACCACAAAGGTTTTGGGGTTTTATCAAGTCTACCAAGAGAAGTATTTTTATTTCAATGTTTCTTTTGTAGAAAAGAAAGGATATTTTTTTTTAATGTCTCACTTTCTATTCCCATGAAGTTAATTAAACTCAATAAAACATTTATTGTGCTAACCAAATGTTTTCAGTGTCTATTGCTTCAACAACAACGTAACAAAATAAATCCTGTTGCCATAATTTTACAATGTAGAGCCCCTTCTTTCTACCTG
>NW_012155285.1:2251879-2253472 GCF_000956105.1 Propithecus coquereli
ATTGCTTTTATATTAAAATAAGCAGAAATATTTTTAGAGAATAAAGCAATAATCCCCAAAATTTTTATGACAGAACTTCAAATAATTTTGAAGTGTAGAGCAGGGAGCTACATCCCCATGAGAGGCACATATTGATGGGATTGGTGGATAAGGATGAAAAGCCATGCAGCACACATGGCCAGCACCTGTTTGTGAACTAAATACCAAATGACAACAATGATGCATTTCTGAGTTATATAGGGGGCTTCTTACGTGGTAACTAGCAGATAGCTTTACGATTCTCATGCAGTTTTCCATTTCATATTAGTTTATTTCTTCCTAGGTTTTAGATCACCAAAGACAATTCTCTGGAATTGCACCAGGATCACCAGGGCCAAGACACCCATCCATAGGTGCTGGGAATATCACAGTTGATGGATTATAGCTACACGGCAATGGGAACCGTCCTCAGCTGACTGCAGAGAACTGCCTGACTGGAGGTTATGCCTCTCCCCCCGTGGGTAGCTGTAGCTAATGACTCGCTGATGTGGGAATACAAAAGCTAAGGCCCCATATCTCAGTTTGAGAAAGCTCTGAGAGGCAAACCCAGTTAGAGCTTCCAATAAAGGGTAAGGCCTCCTTCGTATCCCCTTAGTAGGCCAGCTCCTCCCTCTGCCCTGTTCTGTCCTCCTCTCTTCCTTAAAGGTTTATCTCCAGAGCATACTTTCCCCAAACCTCTGCAAGCAACTGTGTGTCTTAGGGACTGTTTCCAGGGAACCCAATCTATGACAACTGCTTTGTGGATTAATCATCTCCTCTGATGTGGACTTCGTAGATTATTTGAACGTGGTTAAAAAAAAAAAAAAAATGGTACTGAAGCAAATGATCAAAATGAAAGTGTACAGATGGATTCAACAGCAAAATAATAAGATTACAGTTCAACAAAGCAAAAGAAAAATACCCCAGCCCATTGCTGACTTACTCCTTGACATTGTCTTAATCTCACATCTACTTATTGATTAGTTGTTGACCATATAGGCCCCATTCTCACCCTTTAATTGTATGGATTTATTCACCTTTGCATAATAGAAAAACTAAATGTTTTCTGGAAATTCTTCTTACATAATGAAAAAAGTAGAGCATGCGATGTGAAACCAGGTTGCCGTCTGAGACAATGAGCAGGTTATTTAATGGCTCTGAAATCAGTTAATCTCCATGAGCCCTATTTTCCTTCTCTGTAAAATGACGATAAAAAAAAATTATACCAACATCATAGACTTATTGTCAACCTTAAATAAGTTGTCGCAAGTGAAAATTATCAATATCGTCACATGTGACAAAAAAGTTTATTTTGTTAAAAGAAGCTTTCCTTTTTTTTGAAATACTAAAAGTCCAAGATAGTAATTTCAATTCATACCTCAAGAAAATCAGGAACTATCCCACTGAAAACACCACTCGATAAAATATAAAAAATCACCTTCATAAAAGGTACACAGTATTAGGAACTACTAGGTCAAAGTGAAAGGGAAAATGGAAATCAATAGGTAAATAAACAGGGAAGTGGCTTTTGCCCAGAGGGCCTTTGCAAACTGTGGCACATTTCAATTTTCATTT
>NW_012155285.1:2254162-2259732 GCF_000956105.1 Propithecus coquereli
CTGTGCTATGTGCACTCTTTGTCTTTTTATGTGGGTAATAATAATACAATGTACTCACAAAACATTGCCTTTTCCACATCCATTACAATATTTATATAAAGTTAGTTTATATAAATGCATATTAATGATACACAATATATAATTGCATAATAATAGTAGGTACCATTTATAAGGTGTTTCTATGTGACTTGCACTATATTGGGCTTTTAAAAATACATGATTCCATTTAACTACAACAGAGTAAATATCCTTAATCCCATTTAAAGATAAGAAAACTTAGGCTGAATACCATACTTCTAGGCAGTGAAAGAGCTAGGATTAAAGTTCTGGTCTGTCTGACTTCAAATTACATCCTCATAATCATTATACCCTCTAATTTTATTTTTTAATGTGTTCCTTCCATGCTTGAAGAAACTACAGGTGCCACACACCTGGAAAGGGGTTTAAAAAATGTTTCAATAACAGTTATAAGTCGTATTTATTAAGCAGTGAGCTATTTCTGTACAATACCCTAATGTTTCGAGAATAATAATTTATAATGAATTATTTGACCAATTGATTTCAATTAAGCAGTCAATTTGCATTCATTGGTTAAGTTTATGTTTAATTTGATTTTTTAAATAGAGATAACTGCTTCACCCATTTTTCCTATTAGAAAGATCGTAAATACTGCCATCCTTGATCTATTGGCATTTATTTTTAGATTTTTAAAAAGTTGTTTGCGCTTGTTAATTTGGAAATCTGGGGACAACGGTGATTGCCATTCTGGTCCTTGTGCTTTATGACCTACCACCATTACTGGCAATGTAAAAGCCTTTACCATTTCCAGTCTAGGCCCAAGAACAGAGAGATGCCTATAAGGTGCATTTGGAAATTGTCCTGAGAAATTGGATCTATGGAGATACCTTCCTTTCTTTGCCTCCTATTTGTGTAATGAAATGAAAAATTTCATGCATTTGAGAAATGAGACAAGTTGGAAAAAGCACTCCTACAGTTAGTCCCCATCTAAAAAGAAAAGTATTCATGAAATTAATTTAGAAGTCAAGGATTTGGATCTCTGAGCACACTTCTCCAAGTAAAATAAATCGTTAATTTATGTCAAGTTCCCTAGATCAGCCCTCAACCTACATGTGACTGAGTGCTGCTCAATTTAGAGGCATAAAGTTCTCAGTGCCGTGTTGGGGTGGGGATGGGGGTCCTGTTTGGATCTGAACCAGCTCCCGGGCATGACTGGAACCATGAAGACTCCTAATTCTTGACAACTGAGGGGTCAGCCCTGGAAAGCACCAGACAGCCAAGCAGAAGGTGGTTTGAAGAGCTCTGGTCACGTTGTTTGAAGGGTTTTAGAAGGTCCAAAACAGAGGTAAGTCAATTACGAAGTTCAATATCATTTAACTGCCGTATCTACAGAAGGATGCCCTAAGTCTGACACAGACCTCAAGAAGATATTAAATGCCACAAAGGGGACAGGCATTAAGAGAATATTCTGATGGGCAGTTGCCTCAGAGGTGGTGAGAGGCGCTTCTACTGAGACAGATCAGCTGCCCACCCTTGTCAAGCTTCTTGTGCATAAGGTCAGGACCTCGCTGAGTCAGCTTTCTTTGCTTTCTTGATATCAGATCCTGAGGGGAGACTGGGCTGAATGGAGGCGGGGTTAACATCATCCTGTTGAGAGAAGAGAGAAATCTGTGAGGGGAAGGAGCATCTGGCTAGAGCCGTCCCTGTTCCTGGAATGACTCCCTCCTCACTCTCTGAACTTGCAGAGGGCCCTCCCCGAGGAACCTCAGCTTTTGTCGTCTAACCCTTCTCTCTCTTCAGCAGCAACATTCAGACGTGATCACACACTGTGAACCAGAGTGCTTGCATGAATGAGAAAAACACTGCTTCACACTGTATACCTTTCATTCATTCCTTAGTTCTTCCTCCACAGACACTTAATGATCACCGGGATAGTTAAAAAATACTATGAGATAGACAATCAGACTGGCTTTCCACCATTTAAGAAGTTTACATATTCATTTCATTAATAAGACACGTGTCAAAATAATTATAATTTCAGTTAAATGTGATGAGTATCTCCCCACAAATAAGAAGATAGAAAATCACTTCACACACACGTACACACACACACACACGCACACAGCAGATCTTATTAACATAAATTAAGGTTAAGCAAATCTTCAGACTCTATCTCTTATTTTAAAAAATTTGTGCATTGGCCGGGCGCGGTGGCTCACGCCTGTAATCCTAGCTCTCTGGGAGGCCGAGGCGGGCGGATTGTTTGAGCTCAGGAGTTCGAAACCAGCCTGAGCAAGAGCGAGACCCCGTCTCTACTAAAAATGGAAACAAATTAATTGAACAACTAAAAATACATAGAAAAAAAAATTAGCTGGGCATGGTGGCGCATGCCTGTAGTCCCAGCTACTTGGGAGGCTGAGGCAGAAGGATTGCTTGAGCCCAGGAGTTTGAGGTTGCTGTGAGCTAGGATGACGCCATGGCACTCTAGCCCGGGCAACAGAGTGAGACTCTGTCTCAAAAAAAAAAAAAAAAAAACACATTTATGCATTGATTTATTTCCATAAACTTTTTCTATTCCTAAAGATTATTGATTATGTTTTTGACCACATGTGTAAATTATTTTATTATACTGAAATATAATCCTTCGGTATCTGAAAACTGAATGCCATTCAAAGGGTCTAAATATTTTCTTTGTATCTTCTCTCTCATAGTGAGGTTCAACTCACCCTTACCGTTTTATGTACATCTCCTTGTTAAGAAAGCAAAATAAAATAACAATTTAGTGTGTGTGTTGCTTCTGTGAGGTTAACAAAAGTGTGAGTCTTTCTTAAATGTTCTCTCTCTTGTTCATCTTATGTTCTTTTCTACTCTTAGCAAATATAATTTCTTTGTTGTCATGGGCTATTTTCATGAGTCTTAACACAGTCTTGGCTTTGAGGTATTTTGACTAGATTGCTGCAGACCTAGCTGCTCTATTTAAGGCATTTCTTTCACACTTAACCATCTAGTAACCTTAGTCATATTTCTGTGAATTCTCCCTCCTTTTGTACATGTTCTTTTAAATGCTAACCTCAGAAAGCTCTGTGTGTGGCCCAATTGTTCTCTTTTTCTTTTTCTCTTCTGTGAAATTATCAAAATTTTTGTCAGATAATCCCATCATTTACTTATATCAAATTTTATTTAATTATGATTACATAATTAGAAAATGAATATACATTTACTGTCAAATTGTTTTTCAATAATACAGAAGTTTAGAAAACGAAACGGTAACTTTCCCCTGTGCCTATAACAATCCCAAGTCCATACCCGGAGGTAGGTATCATTCCTACCTTGGTGTTTCAATATCACTTTCTATTGATATTGGTATTTCAAAATGGCAGAAAGTATCTTATCTGAGTTCTAATCACGTGAACTATCTAAAATTTTATAGTCTGTCTTTTGATGCTCAGTTTGTACACCATGTCATAATAATTGAAAGAATTATAGTGCATGGTGCTATTGTGCTAAATATAGGGCATGATGTTTGGTAATGGTACTGCAACTGGCCATTTTGTGTTGCCATGGAATCCTTGTTCTTTGTGATACAGCCAGAGGATGTGGAAGCTAAGGGGGTTACACTGATGTTACAGTATTGCTGCCAGAATGGCATAGGTTGTCCAGGATTATCACTCATGCATATGTTTTGACAGTTCAAGCCGTTTATAAATCAATGAATTGTTCGAGTATTATGTATTGTTCAACATATATATTATATATTCAAATCTTTTTTAATTATAGTGCACTGTGAATGTGAAGTATCTAAATGTTGGAAATAACATTAAACTAAAACATGGCAAATCTTGAGTATTGTGGATAAATGATGCATATGTTTATCTGGGGGCTTTTTAAAAGCAAATACATTTATTGTGGGATTGTTTTCATGTCAGTGCATATATAGTTCTGCATCACACTATTTAATAGCTGTATAGTATTACACAGTTTGTATATCACTTGTAGTTCTAACAGGAAACGTAGGCAGGGTTAAGGGAACCAGTAAGGGATGGTAAAACACCATGTACTAGCAACAGAAAAAAGCAATTACCACCTCTAGGCCTGAGGAAACAGGGAGAGAATGTTCTTTGTTACTGGAACCCAGTGAGAGCTGTCGCTCTGGGAGGCTTGCCCAGACTTACCCAGTGGGAAGTCTGGCCATAGGAAGAGGGATCCAGCCACTACCAACCACAGGGGGGCAGAGAAGTAGCAGAGGAGAAATACCAGAATACCCTCTCACTCTCCAGTCCTGTTGGTGCCTCCATGGGGTAATCCAAACAGAAAGCCTGAGGGTGAGGGAACCCCAGGTCAGCCTGCCAGGAATCAGAGCAGGACAGAGAATGGATATAGAGGGGCAGTCACAGAGTAAGAAACATTGCATGCATATAAGGGTCATTCTAAAAATTTTTACTGACTACCTGCTGTGTGCCAGGTCCAGGGGATACAACAGTGAATCAAGCAGACAAATGTACTACTGTCAAAGAGCTTACAATTCCAGGGTGAGGGAATTATATAGTTCTTAACAGGTTCCGACATTGTTCTAAGTGCTTTCCATACAGTGCCACGTTAAACAAATTGATAGTACAAAATTTTTAACCATCTTTTAATGATGGAACAATATATATTGTACCCCATTTTTTCTTTTTTCTTTTTTTTTGCTATTTTTTCACAATGCCAAAATAGATTGCCTTGAGCGTGCTTCTTTTTGCACACACGTAAGTGATTCTAGACGTGAACTGCTGAGTGAAAAGAAAGGTATTTTTTAAAGTTAATAGATTCAGTCAGATAACTCTCCAAAAAACTGCCTCAATTCACATACTCACCAATAAGAGGGCAAGTTTCTCCAGACCCTTGCAATTACTCAATATTATCTCATTTTCCCCCAATCATCCAAGCAGGAAATGGCACACCATTGTTTTAATATGTTTTCCTATAATCACCTATGAGATTGAGCATGTTCTTTCACATTTATTCACAATTAATATTTCCACTTATGACTTGCCTGTCATATTGTTTGCTCAGCTGTTTATTGGGTTGCTTGCCTGTTCTTAAATTAACATTTTTAAAATATGCTGTGGTTAGGAATCTTTTATATGTTATATTTTTTCCATTACCTATTCATCTACAAACAAGATATATTTTTGATTTTATTTTTGTACAAATATTTTCTTCCAATCAAGTGCTTGTCTTTTTACTTTAAGACAGCTCTCATTTTATAGAACATTTTAATATTCATAATTCGTTATCATTTCTTTTATGGCCTCTGGGCTTATAGCAAGTTAGGAGGCCATTTTCTATCCCAGGGGAATCAAAATAGCCTCTATTTTTTTTTTTCCTATCAATTCTGTGAAGAACTTCTAGATGTAGATATTGAACTTACATAGAATTTTTTGTATATGATAAGGGATATAATTATAACATTAATTTTTCCCACCTAGCTATCCAATTGTTATACACATCTACTGAATGGGAAGTCTTTCCTTCATATTCCCCACCCATTATTTGAAATACTACTTTTATTA
>NW_012155285.1:2261487-2262955 GCF_000956105.1 Propithecus coquereli
TTGATTATTAATGAATTCTTTTTTTCCCATTAATCAGACTTGCTAGCATTTTTTATATTTTATTCATGCATATTTTCCAGAAGATCCACCTTTTACCTTTTTGTTGTTGTTTTTCTCTGTATCATGAAGCCTGGATTTATCATTTACTCTATCTCTCTATGTGTCCTTGGAATTATTTTCTAACATCTCAAATTAAAGGCTTGATCTATTATTTATTTTTTTTCATTTTCTAATAAATGAACTTAAAATTATAATTGTTTCTCTGAGAACCAACTTGGAGGGAGAGAGAATAAAAGAATAGTTTTTCAAATACTTCCCATCTTTACTTATATAATATGATGACATTAAAATGGAAGTTTGGTCTGAAACTCAGAACACTAGAAGTTACCTCTCAGGGGGAAGTGACAAATGTACAATGAAGAATTTTCAAAGGAGGTATTTGTGAATCATTAGGCAACTCTTAAGTTTCTCATTTACATCTAGGATATTAAAGGATCAAGTGTTGCATTTGGAGAAATTGTTGCAGAGCATTTCTCTGGATTGAACTGTTGGGGCCACAACCACTCTCCCTCTCCCACAAGAAAGAAGAGTGGGGAGTGTGCTAGCCCCCACCCCACATCCCTAGAAAGGAGATTTGGGGTGACGACTCACAGTTAAATCTGTGTGCCCTGCAGTTAGAGGGACAGTGGAGCTGACTGGGGTCTGAGTCTAGACTAAAGCTAAAGCACAGCATCCCGGCTGCGGTGGCCCCGGTGGCAGCAAAGTCATGACCTGAAGCTTAGTAGGAGACTGTTCTTCCAAAGTTTGTAGTGAAAAAGACTTACAATTGCCATGGACCAGATCTTTACAGGGAGACAGCATTACCTCTCCCCCAATCCCTCCATCCACCTGCCCCAGCTAATCAGAAGACCCAATTAGCCAGCAGGAGAGAAGGAATAAAAAAAAACGGGGGAGGAAAAAGAGAGGAAGCCAGCCAGCCTCCCTTCCTTAGATGTTTGCCCACAGCAGTACCTACCAAGGAAAGGGGGAGATGCCTGAAATCAAGATTAGAGTTTTTGATGATGACAGAGGACAGGGCATTTTAATGGCTGAATTGAGACTCTGATAAATTACTGTAAACAGGAATTACTCATTTATGGTGAATCATGAGGTTACCCAGTATACCAAAGCAAGGAAAAGTGGAAGAAATAACCTCACCAAACAATTGTAAAAGGACATTGAGAAGCAAAAATAGAGTGGCTTTATGACTACATTCTATGAGTCATGTTTGTTCACATAATGGTTTTATCGGCTTGATCTGATGATTTCCGGAAAAAGTGTGAACATCTCTCATTACGGTTGTCTTTACTAGTCCTTACATGTTGCATTAGCCTTGCTTTGCATATTTTCAAGTGATGCAGCTAGGAGAATAAAGACTCCTGACTGTTTTATAAGTTTCTAGTAAAATGAACCTTGTATTGTAATTAAA
>NW_012155285.1:2264073-2267246 GCF_000956105.1 Propithecus coquereli
TAGCAATTTTGCCTGGATTTACTTTGTTATTGAAAATTATCAACCCAGCATGGAGTATTGAGCTTCATTAATATGGCTAGTAACAGAAATTGCTTATGGTGAATTTCCAGTGAGGTTGTTAGTAGAAAATCTACTTATGGTAGATATTTGTTTGCATAGTAAATATGTACCTAAAAACTCTGGGGCATATTAAGTCTATGAATAAACAAATTATATTTTAAGTTCTGTATAAGAATATCTAATTCATAAAGCTCTATTGACAGCATAGCTTAAAAGCTCAGGGATGCCAAGGGGTTTGCATCAGACATGCAGTGAGGGGAGAAAGGATGACCTTAGAGACTCTGCATCTAAACCACATATCATAATTGCACCCCCTTTGCTGTAAAATTCACAAGTACACTGCTTGTAAGGTAGTGAGAAAAAAATATGGCTGAAAGTAAAAGTTACTCCCCCCATCCCATCAGTTCTAAGATAACTGGTAGAGATTGTGCTTAGGATTTATTTTCTACATTTTCACTCCAAAGGTTTTCCTTTTTAGCTAACCTGCCTCTCATATGCATCTCATGTTGCTGTTATCCTGTGGAATTAACTCTTGTACCTAGGACATGGAGGAGAAAAGAAACAAACAGATTTGAGTTACCTCTGTGAAGCAGGAAGAGCACACAGCCGTGATACCAAGTTCTGAAAGAGCAGAAATTCCTGAAGTGTCTAGAAGGATTGTTTCTTTGAAAGCCCTTATCACCTGTCCATCCATCCTCACAACTGCTGACCCTGGAAGCAGGTGTCCCTTTAAGAACGGGAATTGTGCAGTCTGGCGACCACTATCCAGAGATCCTGCAGTTTGAAAAGCCCTCTCCAAAGGTGCATTAGTAATCTGGATCAGGTCTGCATCAGCTATGCCAACCTCATTACTGCCAGGAAGGAAACAGCTTCTCAAATGAAAGGAAGATAAATAAGCTTCTTTGTCATACCAATTCCAGGCAAAAATTGCTGAAATGTTATTTAATAGGAAGCAAATTGCTATAGAGGTTCTGAGTTTGTCATTTTAAGAAATCTGTGTCTGGGTGTGTAGGTCCCCAAAAAGAACATAAGATACAACATGCTGTGTATGGAGCAATTTCAATGGCTCCATTTTATGGAACGATACTTAATTTTGCTTTCAATATTTAACTATAGCTTAGATTTGATGGAAATTCTTATTTCCATTATTTGAATATTCTTCTACACATAGCCACTCAAATAGGATGGGAACATCTCTAGAGTTAATGAGACCCAGAAAGGATTTCTGTTGAAAAGATCATTCTCTTTCTGCAAGCATGAAATAGCAATAGATATTACCACATATAGGCATAATTATGACAAGGGAAACACCAATTTTATGATCATGAAATTTCAGTTACTTTCCTCCATCCATTTATTCGGAGTTTTCACTTTTTTCTTTGAGGTTAAAGTAACTCCTGTGTTTGCTATTTTGTGCCTTGCATTTGAACTTCAGTTCTTGATACAGTTGTTTTGTATTGGGAAACCATGATTTTAATGATACTTGAAGATATCTTCAGTGGTTGTTTGCTCCTCGACTTTTCCTGATGTCTGAGAATGTCTATTTGGGTGATTGTGGCTAGCAACCTTAAAAAGTGATATGGACCGTTCTTACTGAGGCCATGAGACCTGACAGATAATGTACAGGAACTTAGCTACTAATAAGAACTTAAATGATTAAAGTGACCTATTCTCTGCTTTCTACTACCTCCTCCTTCTGAAATTGATATTGATGGACACTTGTACCCTTTCATTCCTGCTGCAGGGCTTGGCCAGACTCATCCTATTTCACATATATCCAGAAAGGTGAGCTGTGACTATTTGCAGATGAACTGAACTAGCAAATCTATCCTATATCATGGCTCTTATTTGATCTTATAATAGCTTTCTATTAAGGGCCTTTCTTCTTGGCTAGATTATAAGCCCTCAGAGGGCAGGGGCTCTGCCCCACTCATTTCTAAGCTGCTGGATTACAGCATAGTTAGTCAGTAAAACTTGTTGAATTCAACAATTCAGAGACCCATGGTGGACTTTATAGAGGCAGGTTGGATGGCACCTTGAAATATTTCTTACTCCATTATTGACCTTTTCATTAGTGATTTATTAATTGTAAAGAAATGAGCATGCTTTTTGGAGTTGGCTACATTTGCATTTAAATTCCAAAGCTATCATTTATCTATGGGGTGATTAAACTTCTTGAGTTTCAGTTTCCTTGTCTTTCATATGGGATAATAGTGCCTCTTTTATAAGATATTTATAAGGATTGAAACAAGTAACATAAAACTGTTAGACATTACATTTCTCATATATATGAATTTCCTCATCCTGACAATAAAAATGCAATTATTTCCATCGTTAGCATGATTATATTCATGAAAGATTTTTAGATTTCGTTAATGATTTGGATCTTAGACTACTGAGATCCACTTAAACTATAGAGCTCCAATGGAACCTTAGACATTGTGAAATCTAGTGGTTTTCAAACTTAAAGCAAAATATTTCTAGGTGATTCAAAACTAAAACATAAATTGGTATATTCTGGTTGAAGCAAAGGTAGAGATGGTTGCACTCTCTCTCTTTATCTCCCCCTCTTATTTCATTCAATGAAGGTCAACCGGGAAAATCCCTAAATTTCTAAGACTCCACAAAACACATTTTTGAAATCCAGTGGATGGTCCAGCTCCCTCATTTCATAGATGGAAAAAGCTAAAAACAAGAGTCAGCTCCCTCATTTCATAGATGGAAAAAGCTAAAAACAAAGGTTATTATATTACCACATCAAGGTCACACAACTCACTAATATCAGGGCTGTGTCAAGAACCAGATTTCTTCATTTCCAGCCTGGTGCTTTCTCCACTCACCACAGGGTCACCTGGATCCAGCATGAAAAGGACAATTGGTCCCTCATTGATCTTTTCAGCTCCAACACGTCCAGATAACAAGAATGATAGCAATATCTAATTTTTTTGAGATTTTACTGTATGTCAGATACTATGCTATGTATTTTAGAATCACTGCTTAATGCAAACATTTCAACAACCCTATGATTTGAATATTATTATTATTCTACCTTAACAATGAAGAAATTAAGTGTTAGAGTCAAATAACTTGCTTAAAATTACCCAGCAAGTAAC
>NW_012155285.1:2279266-2280291 GCF_000956105.1 Propithecus coquereli
TAATCAATATGGGAAGCATAAGATTGCAATTCATGACTTTGAGAATAAGAATTTGAAATGCAACTGATAAATGCGCTGAATGCTGTCACAATGAAAAGGTTTTTCTCAACCTGCTGTTTGAGATATCTACTCTATTTAAAGAGAGCTGATTAGGGAGATTTGCATTTAAGAACCAGAATATCCTACAAAATCATGTATAAGAGTGTAATTCAATAATGGGAGTTCTGTCGATGAGTGTCAGAATTAAACCAATAATCTATGTTAGTTTTCAAAATATTCATCACTGGTCTTCAAGCATATCTTGTATGAATATAATGATTAGTTGTCATTACAGTGACTGTATGTTTAAATGAATTAAAATGTGTTCATATATTATCACCAACTACTAAAAACTGTTAAAATATAAAGTTCTACGTGGGTATAGCTGGTTGTGATTTTTCTTCATCTTATGGAGACAGACTGACAGGATTTAAACCCATTCGACCATTTAATCTGTGACCATAACTTCCCAGAGTCTCAGAGGTCAATATTATGGAAAGCATTAAATAAACAATATTTACAGTATTCTTAAAATTGTGTCTGTCTTAAAATAAGCACATTGTAAATTCTTCTGCTATCATTCTTATTAAATATTTAATTGCTATTAGTATTTTGGGAATTTCTGACTTTGCTACTACTGATCTCACTCTGTTATGACATTGGTATACCTCTGTCTCCAACACGGGCAAGCTTGCGTCAGAGTGATGATTACCTACGTTTCTTTAAACCAGAGATTTGGGCAACGCTTACTGGGAGGAAAAAGAGGCAACTCAGAGTTTGTGAAAGATGTATATTTCCACTGCACTAAACCCACAGTCTTTTAGTCCCTCAAATACTTAATGATATTCTTACAGGATAAATTAAACTTAGCTGGATTTTTACTGGTTTTCAGATCACAGGTTTTCAAAAATAAAGCACCTTCAATAACTTACATTCACATTTACACAATCATCTAAATTTAGGAGTGTTCAAGTCATGCACAACTT
>NW_012155285.1:2280341-2282187 GCF_000956105.1 Propithecus coquereli
AATTTAAAGTTTAATTTCTATAATAATTAAAAATGCATCCTATAACTTGCAGTGATTTGCCTAACTGTCTTGAATATACACTTTTAAAAAGAGAATTGCTTCGGCAAGTCACTTCACCTTTTGGGACTTCAATTCTTCACCAGAAAAATGAAAAGATTTGAAGTACATGATCTCTAAAGTTTCTTTTATCTCCAAGTCTCCATAAATCTGTGACTCTGTAATAGATGCCTTGCAGGAATTCTGCAAGAATTAATGTTTTTAAAATAATTTAAGACTCAAGGATGAAAGGCTTTATGCTAGTGCCAAAAACTATTTTTATCAAATGAAGCATGCCAGGGAAATCTGTTGTGCCTGGGGATAGCTGCTGTCAGTGGCATCCCCAGCACTGCCTGTGCCCAACACAGCCCCAGAAAGGGGAAATGGATAAAAAGAATTCTACAAGTGGAGCCATAAATCATGGTGAGTGGAGAGCACACACATTCCTAATTCAAACAAGAAGATCGTGATACATGATAACATGACAGGTGATAACACATGCAAAGTGCTCACTAGTGCTCACAGAGAAGAATTTATGAAAGGATCTCTCCTCGGTGGCCTTATAAAGGCCTATTCCCATGCCAAGAAAGAGGAGAGTTGATATCCTTGGGCATCTGCCTGCACAGCGTATCGCCAACAACTTCTCTTTGGGCTGAACCTTTCCTTGCCTCTTTCTGCCCCATCAATGCAAATGTTTTTGATGCCCCCATCTTGGCTATCTATGTAACTAAAATGATTGTCTAATCATTGATTTGGATTTCAAGACAACTTATAAATTAGCAATTTGATTTTTCTCAGTTTGCCTTAGCATAGTCAACAGACTATCAAACATTACAATTAATACATAGTTTTTCCAGGACTGAATAGCAGGCCTGTGACTCATAACCAATGATTCTTTCACCACAGCTTATTATCTTAATAATCTCTTATCTTAATATCTCTCAGTGCTGACTTATGGAGGTGTAATGAATCCCCTAGCTGCATATTGACAGAAGGCTTCGGTGTTTTAGCCCCCAAGGTAAAGTGTATAATCTAGCATGTGGCAAGGCCAGTGGTAGAGATACAGGATACCAATATTGCAAGAGCTGGTATGAATTCCGCCATGCCATCTGGGCATAATAAAGACCCATGGCCCATAGACTTAGCCCATCAGAGGATTCCTATTTTAATTCCTCTCTAGGTTTAATTTTTCAAATATGGAATGGAAAAGTTAGAATTAAAACCATTGATCTCAGAGAATCATTTTTGTTCAGGGTAGATGAATATCAGCAATTTTAGGACAGGAGACAGATGTATGGAATATGCTAGAGGTAATTGTCCTGTAAGATCTTACCTAGGTCTTTATTTGGTGTGTGTACTTAGAAAATATAATTTCTGCTTCAATAGACCTGGGGTGTGGTCCAAGGTTGTGTACTCAGGTGATGCTGACACTGCCAGTCTGAGAACCTCATATTAAGTAGCAGTGCTTTATAACAATGCTCCTCGAACTTTAGTACATTTCATAATCACCTGGGAAATTAATAACAACATATATTTCAAGGCACTACCCCAGAACCTTTGTGGAGATTCTGATTCGGAAAGTCTGGGATGTGGCCTGACAATCTAACAAGCTTCCTGATGATGCTTGACTAACTGATTGAGTACCACCACTCTAAACTACAAATGTGCCTTGCATAATTTTGTTTTCATTGTTGCCTTCACCAGATGTAGAATAATGAAAATATTTAGTGCTTTTGTTTTACGTTAAGGAGAGTAAGAGCTACGAAAATTTTAAAAGGTGCTAAAATATAAAGATTTTTATTTATCCATA
>NW_012155285.1:2282237-2283262 GCF_000956105.1 Propithecus coquereli
TTACCTTAAAATACTACCACCATCAACTCATATTTATCATATTACCCTAACTCTTCCTCATATTCTTAGGCCATCAGTCAGAGTTCTTTCATTGTGTTGGCTTTTCAGATATAAATTTCTAGATTCAATCATGTTTCTTGCAAAAGAAGAATTTGAAAAGCCAGCCCCAAGAATTTAGAGAGGGAAAGTCATTTTATGACTTGGTCAGATCCATAAGTCTTCTAACCTTCTGTCAATGCTGTTCTTAGTTGATTGTATTACACAGCATTCAGTGGGAGGTTTGCTGACTTCCTTGTCTTCTAATTGATCTCGATATATTTTCATTTTCTCTGTAATATAACTCTAACTTTCCTTTCTTTACTTTAGCCATCAACTCAGCAGAAAATTCTCCCAAAATACTGCAAATAAGTCCCCTCAAGTGAAATCTTCTCATGTCACTAGTCGTGATTCATATCTTCATTTCCTGGCATTATTTCTTCACAAATTAGTCCTTTGGCTGCCCCATAATACTGTCATTCCTTCCTGGAACTTTCTTCTATTTGTCTTTGTCTTTCAGGGAAAGAAAGAATATGATGCTTTGGGTAGAATATATTTCTTTTTATCTGGAATGCTCTTTCCCTTTCAGCCTTATTTTTACCAACCATTTTTTGTAGACCCACTCGGAATTCCTTTCTGAATCTTCCTAAATCCATCTGTTTTAAATGTATATCTCCTTTCCACGTAATTCCACAGCATGTCCTTTGTACCACCATAACACATTTAGCCCCATTAATTTGTGGTAAGAGGAAGTACACAAAAGGCTATTTTCCTGCCACTTGCAAGCTCTCAAATGGCAGCTTTGAATCTTTGAAAACACCTTGCACCTATGGGCTGGTTAATAAATATTATTCTCCCTTCTCCAAACAGATGCAAAAGCTTCTGTGTTGAGCTTCCCATCATCCCTACTCACAGACCAGTAAGTAGGTCATCTTCTTTTCCTCCCAATTTTTTTTCTTTTTTTCAAATGATAGATGATTTTTTTTTTT
>NW_012155285.1:2296832-2298224 GCF_000956105.1 Propithecus coquereli
TGCCCACCTAAGACTTCTATGAGGATTAAATAAGACAGTGTATGCAAAGGTCCTGACTCCTAGTAAGAAACCCATGAATGTTAATTATTATAATTAACATCATTAACATAATAACTGCTTATTAATAAATGGCACAGTAGATAACTTGGTTTATCAAAATTGTCATTTTATTGCTTAAAAGAATAAAAGCACTGGTATGAGTATGTGTCATAAGGGAAAAAAACAACAAGTACTAAATATAAGACAACAAGTACTAAATATAAGTACTAAATATAAGCAGTGTTGGAACTGCTGAAGGTATTGAGTAGATCAGAGGAGGGAAACAGAGAGACGGTCACTAAAAGACTGACACCAAATCCTATTTCACAATTTTTCTAGGCTGTGGCTAGCCCTGTCCTGAAACAAATGCCGTGTCATATTTCTATATATACAAACACAGAAGCATAAGGTGGAAGGGAGAATCAATGGGTAGGTGATGGGAGTGGAGCTGGCAGCAGACACCTTGGCTCTCCTTTCAGTGTGTTAAATGCTAGGCTGCTGCATCTCTGCTTGAAGTCTACTTCGGAACAAATAGCTCTTTGGTACTTAGGATATAATTTTGAAAATACATAGTAAGTTAAGACTTAATGGAAAGAGATTCTTCCTAATTTTTCTTCCAGAAAGGAATAAGAATAACAAAAAGGCCAGGACAAATTTTAACATTTGTGAGATGATAAAAAAAATTCACAGTAATCATAGAGAGTCAAGGTGGAAATGTTTCATTTCTTTCTACATGTGTGATGTTTTTATTCACAGATATTCTCACTTTACTAATCTTAAGTTTTTCCTCCACTAAAATAAGAAAATATAAAAGGAAAAATGCAAATGCCACTTTTCATTTACACCATTCTACTGTCCCCTACTCATAGTGGACCTAGAATTCTTAGTTCATTTGTAAGCAGACTTGCTCTGAGAAATAAGTGAGTGTGTCTTTCCGTTTTAACCTACACAATACCCAATATCCCCTGATATTTCCCACTGAGGTATAACAGAAAAGACAGAATGGGAACCATTTAGTGGTATACGTTTATTTGAAAAGTTCGATTTTTTTCTAAAGGATATTCTTCTAGTGCTAAGGTCTGCAAACTTTACCCCACAGGCCGAATTCAGAAATACTACCTGTTTTTATAAGGACTATGAGCCAAGGATGGTGTTTTTCTTTTTAAATTGTTGAAGTAAAATTAAAAGAAAAATAATAATTTGGGGCATGTGAAAATTATATGAAATTCAAATGTTAGCATCTATCATTAAAATTTTATTAGCAACAGCCATGCTTGTTTGTTTATACATTGTCTATGGCTGCTTTCATGCCATAACAGCAGAGGTTGAGTAGTTGTGACCCAGACCATATTT
>NW_012155285.1:2300070-2312964 GCF_000956105.1 Propithecus coquereli
AAAAAAAAAAAAAAAAGTGATTAATCAGCAATGCAGTCACATGTTAAAAGTCAAATATCAAGAGGAGAATCTAGTAGAATATATAGATGCCTCCCAATATGTGAATATATTCAATTACATTATATGCCTGTAGATTGTTATCAGTATTTTTCAGCACCTGTGTGAAAATACATTTCATAGCTGAAATACACAAAACCTTATTCCACAGCAACATTAAGAATGGACATTTGCAATCAGTTTTGATGGTAGAGAATACTAAATTTAAACCCCCAACGTGTGAGGGGTTTTTTTTTATCATTGCTATAACAAATGGCCACAAACTCAGTCACTTAAAACAACATCCATTCATTATCTAACAGTTTTGTATGTCAGAAGTCTGAGTACAACATGGCTCAACTGAGTGTTCTGCTTAGAGTTGAACAAAGCCAAAATCAAGGCATTAGCAAACCTGTTTTACTCTCTGGAAGTTCTGGGGACAACTCCACTTCTAAACTTACTCATATTTTTAATAAATTAAGTTCCTTGTGGTTGTAGGCCTGATGCCCTCATTTCCTTGCTGACTGTCAGCCAGGGGCCAACCTTTGCTCCTAGAGACTGCCTGCATTCTTTCTCATGCCTTCCATGTGCAGGTGAAGTCTCTTGTGTTTCTAACATCTCTAACTTCCATTGCATGTCTCTGACTCCAGCCTGAGAGTTCTCTGCTTTTAAGTGCTCATGTGATTAGATTAGGTCCACCTGAATAAACCAGGCTAATCTCTTGATTTTGACCTCTATAATCCTAATTATATCTGCAATGTCCCTTTTGCTATGTAATGTACTCAAAGGATCCAAGAATGAGGATGTGTACATACATGGAGGACCATCATTCTGTCAACCAAATCCAATTTAGCAAAATGTTGTTACCTCCCAAAATTTCATTATTATTCTTATAGATCTGTATTGCAAAAATTATACTCTATTATTATTATCTTATTTAAAATTTTCTAACTTAAAAATCTATGGAAATTTATTTTTTCCTCTTGTTATACAAATACCTGCATAATATCCTCTATTGTGTCTCTTGGTCTATATAAACATAAAATATCGGACATTTTACAGAAAAAGTTTGCCGATCCTTGACTTACTGGAAAAATACTTCGGTGCAGACTTTCTGGAAGGAAGTTTAACAATATACTTCCAAAGCTAAAAAACAAAAACAAACAAACAAAAAACTGTGAAATGTGCCAGAAATTATATTACTTTTTCCCCAGGAAATCAAGTATGTGTGTGCTCAAACTTAGTAACAGCTTTTGTTTATTCGGCATCATTTATAAAGGCAGAAATCTGGAGCTAAGTGGAATATGTACCAACAGGGGAGATGGTTAAATGAATGACAGTTAAAACCATTCTGTGCTCAAATTAAATTATAATATATATAAATAAATATTTTTATCATTGGTTACATGTATTTTAATGTTTTTAATAATGCAAATATATTATGTCTTAAAGAGAACTACAATTAAAAGCTATTTTTATAAAACCAATTGACTTAATTTTGTGGGAACATTAAAGACGCAATAAAACAGACTGTGGTCTAAAGCAGTTAATCCTGATATCGAGTTCTGTAAGTATTGTTTAGCCATATGGAGAAATTTTTAAAAAGAAAGGGCTAAAAAAAAGACAGGGATTGCCCCTTCAAAGTGGGACTGAGAGTAGGAAGATGTGGAGCAGGGTGTCCTACTTTCGATTATGGGGCTTATGTACTACCTGATTTTACTTTGACGAAAGTATAAAAATATGGAATTATGCATACTTGTGTGTATATATGGTTTATTCTTTAAAAAAATATATGGTACAGGCTGTCCTTTCATCAGGAAATCATTGCAGTCCACAAAACAGAAACTCCTGAGGAATTGAGAGTAGAACTAATTACTAATGTTGCTCCCTTTGGCCAAATAGGCCAGAGTTTACATGAAAGAAGCATAGATTGAATGAATTTTTATAAGACCTAAGAATAAAATCTTGTAAGCCATATTTTTCCTTTTGACTCTCATGTTCTAATCTCTTCCCTTTATATTCATTTCCTGAAGAGAAGACTCCTAAATTCTGCTGGCCATAGAAAGCTCTCCCTTTCCACCAAGCAAAAGAAATCTTTAAGCCAGGATATTTTTTTCTATGGCAAATCTGACACAGACGGGGGAATATTTTTCCTGGATAACGAGAAAGTCAAGAGATACACAGTTGTTCTTAACAAAAAAGTACCCAAAGTATGCAAAGAATCCAGAAAATTCTTCCATTCAGCAGCCTGAATATCAGAATGAACAGTGGCTTTGGAGTAGGCAAGCCTAATTTCAAACACCAGTAATTTCCAAGGCTCTGAACCTCAGGACTGAACCTGTAATAATGAATAATGATTTCTATGCCACAGGGTTCTTTTGTAATGAATTAAATAATGAATATAAAGTAATCAGCCTGATATTTAGCACACAGTAAACATTCAGCATAGCTAAGTTTCTCTGCCAACTATTATAAAATTCTCTCCCCAAACTGTACTCTTCTTAGTGTCTACAATCAGATAAATAATATCTAAACATATTTATGTATGCCTATTAAATATATGCAAAGTAATTTAATTCAATTATCTATGTTTTACTTTCAAGTAATTTTGTACTTCCTTTCATGTTAGATAAACATTTTGAAGGCAAGAAGCCCATTGAGTAATTCTTGTATAACTTTATATAATATGCACACACTTCTATTAATATATTTGAATAAATGCATTCAATATTCCACTTACTCCTCATGATAGTCTATGAGGTGTGAGCTTTTATTATACCACGTTATAGATGAGGAGACTAAAGTGGTTTAATAACTTGGCCGAGGTAACATCACTAGAAGGTGACAAAGTATGGATTTGAGGGATTCGAATCCAGATTTGTCTGTGTCCAGAGTCCAGATATTTATCATGCTGTATTGCCATTACCCCTACAACAGAACAGAAATGTTACTCTCATTTCCTCTATGCTTATGGTTGTAAGTGAATTCAGGAAGTATGCTACTGATTTTTAATGTATACATTCACATTTAATCCATCACCAAATTATATCTATTTTCATGTGTAAGTACTCTCAGATCCTTTCACTTTCCATCATGCCTGTCCTTATTACCCTGATCCAGGCTTCCCTTGTCATTGGCTCTAAACTTTGTATTAGCCTTTTAAAGGGTCACCTGCCCTTCATTCTTGCAGTCTCCAGTTCCTTCTCTCCCCCATAGCAGAGCTACACTGTATTTAAAAACTTAGTGTGTTCTTGTCTTCAGTGACTCCACATTGCTATGAGGAGGAAGTCCCATTCTTCAACCCCACCCCACCTACAATGTGTGCTCTGTGAAAGTAGCAACCTCGTCCAGCTTGCATAGGAGGGTTTTTGGAAAATTTGGGTAATTGGGTAAGTCTTTGGTGAGTGTGTTAACAAACCTGATTTCCAAGCCTCTTTATATTCTTGCACCTGCTCAGTCCTTTATCTTTTGCTACTCTTGCCTTTGAATTTATACTCTAGTTATAATGACCTTTGTTTAGATCCTGAAAATCAAAAAGAAGAGAAACAGTCATCAGAAACATACAATGCTAAAAACTAGAAAGGTAAGTCCCAACACCCAGATAATCTGTTAATACCAGAAGCTCTGAGGATGGTGACAGGTGGCTAGGAGGGTCAAACAAAGAGATATTTGGGAACAAAAGGAGAATGGACATCAGACAAACAGGAATGGAGACCCATAGCATCAATCACAAGGATGAAACCTCAAGATCAAAGGTAATTTGTTGTGTCTTATCCTTAGTGACATTTATACTTATCTTCCTTCTTTTATACTTCTCTTACATTGAGAGAGCTATTCCAGAATGAATTAAGTGGCTATTGTGCTATTATGTGATTATTATGTGCCAGGCATTTTGCTAGAAATGGAGGCTACAAGCATAGAGAATAATAGGCGTTGTCCACATAAAGCCTACGGTCTATGTAGGAAGTAGACACAGATTACCTCATTACAATAGAATAAACACTGAACTAAATTCTACAGCTGCTCAGCATAGGAGGGGCACTTTGCCAAAGATGAAGTCTCACAGAAAGAGCTTTCATCACAGTTTCTATTAATGTCTACTGATTTAGCCTATGTCAACAAGACAACGAATGCCCCAGGTATTTCGTCTACGTGTTTTCTGGAGACGTGTCATTGTGTATGTGTGACATGCAAATATTCATATGAAACTTTAAAAACAATGTTTCCATTTGAATATTAACTCATTTTGTTCACACTGCTTTTTCTGGCTAAAAGACCGAATATTTCCCAAGGTCATAGTAGAATTCTTCACTTTGACAGGCTGAAGACCAAATTTTTGAATGTCAAATAGCCTGAGTTTTTCCTGTTGTCTAGTGCCATTTCACTTACATTTTTCTGGAGAAATCTATTTTGTCCATCGAGAAAACTCTATTTGAAGTAAAGTCACATGCAGAGTCTGTTACACCAGGGGTCAGGCCATGTCTTTCCTCTCAATTTCTACACCATTCTGAAGAGAAAAAAATCATCACAAGGGGTTAAAATCACACAAGAAAAGCACCTGGTTCTTTCAAATTATGATCCCACGTTGATTGCGAATTCCACCCAAACTCTTCATTAACATGCAGTAATGTGGGGTGGGAAGCTACTCAGAAATCACAGTTGCAGCTCCTGGGAGCAGTGGTGTACAAAGTAGTGGAGGGGAGTCGTGGGAGCACTCTACCCCAGGTATAGGCAGTGATAGCATTGGCTGTAGAAAATTTAAAAAGTAATAAAAAAAACCAGACTAAAATCTGGTCTTCCTTTTATTATCACCATATGTTTTCATTCTAAACAATGTCAGTGATCAAATATTCCTCCCTGCTGGATTAGAACACACTTGCTATGCCAACACCTCCCTGCAAGGTCCCCTTCTCACTGTTTGTATCTCTGTCTCTCCCCTGCCTACTTGGCCAGCGCTACTGTTACCAGAGCTAGGGAATATTGTACTCTTCTATTACTGTTTTCTTTACGGTGATATGAATGTCAATATCTGGTAATGCAACAATAAATATGGAGCTCGACTAAAAGATAATATCCCCATTGTTTCCCCATTGGAATGCCTCTTAAATGGTGAGTCTGATGCCCACTTCTGCTCAAGAAATAGCTGCATAAAATTCTTTAATTTGTCAAGGTTTGATGGAAGAACTGCCTTGTCAAGGAAGAATATTCATTTTCATGTTCAGGACTGTGCATCATAATTAATGAGCAACTCATCCTTAAGGAACAGATTTCTCTTTGGGTGCAATAACACCATCAGAAGCTCAGTTTGGTAACCAACAACCCAATTTGAATGTAAGCACAAGGTTTTTGGAAAACATGCATAATTTCATAACAAACATTATGAGAAAAATATACTCCTGGGTTCATCCAGGAGAAAGAGATATCTTTTTTTAGAGCAACTTGAAGAAAGCTGTGTTAGGAACATTTCAGAAAAAAAGAATTTCTATTGGAAGAAAGGTATGAATGGAGGAAAAAAGTCAAGGAGGGAATAAAAAATATAAAAAATCCTTCGGTTATTTTGTATGGCAAAACTGATTGACTTGTATTACCTTTGATTTTAAGAAGAAAAAACAAAAATAAATGTAAAAGTGCTTTTAAAACAAAGTATGGTCTACTTCTTTCCAAATTAGAAAAAGTTTATTTAAATGATTAAAAATCTAGTGTGTACAAAGCAGCATGTCGTCTTTGTGCGTTGAGCCAATAAGACTCTGCACCATACTGTAATTTGGCAGACAGTATTTAATCTTCAGTCCAGCTATTCCTCTGTGGCCACAATATTCCAAGTATTTTTCCAGCCACTATTTATCTTTCTCCAGACCAATGACAAAGCTTGTGTTCTTGTGTACTAGGCCACCCCCAATCCTCAATGACTCCATGGTTGATATTGTGCAAATACATGAGTTACTATGGAAGGGAGGCTGAGACTTGAGTAGAGAATCAGAGGTTGTTCTTTGTTACGATGTAGCAAACCTAGCAAATAAATCCCAGGAAATCAAAGTCCAGAATATCATAAAAATCACATCAGGAGAAAAGTTAATGATCATCCAGTTCAAATCTATTATGAATACACACCATATGATTGCTTTTCACATTACCATGCTTCACAAATATTGCATTTTCTACAAATCGAAGGTTTGTGGCAACCCTGCATCAAGCAAGTTTATCATTGCCATTTTTCCAACATGTGCTTACTTTGCGTCTCTGTCACATTTTGGTAGTTCTCACAATATTTCAAATTTTTCATTAATATTGCATCTGTCATGGTGATGGGTGATCAGTGATCTTTGATCTTACTATTGTAATTGTTTTCAAGCACCAAGAACCACACTCATAGAAGACCGCAAACTTAATCAGTAAATGTTGTGTGTGTTCAGACTGAGCCAACACCCAGCCTTTTCCCTGTATCTCTCACTCCCCTCAGGCCTCCCTATTCCCTGAGACACATAATATTGAAATTAGGCCAATTGATAATCCTACAATGGCCCCTAAGTGTTCAAGGGAAAGGAAGAGTTGCATATTTCTAACTTTAAATCAAAAGCTAGAAATAATTAAGCTTAGTGAGGAAGGCAAATCAAAAGCCAAGATAGGCCAAAAACTAATCTGAGAGAGGTGAGGAAGCTACAGAAGAAAAATCTGAAGCTATTAGAAGTTGATTCATCAGGTTTAAGGAAAGAAGTCATCTTCATAACATAAAAATACAAGGGGAAGCAACAAGCACAGATATGGAAGCTGAATGATGTTATTCAAAGATCTATCTGAAATAATTAATGAAGATTAGGGTTGATAAAACATCTTTATGTGGAAGAAGACGACATCTAGGACTTTTATAGCTAGAAAGAAGTAAATGTCTGGCTTTAAAGCTTCAAAGGACAGGTTGACTCTCTTGTGACGGGATAATATGGCTTTAAGTTAAAGTCAATGCTCATTTACTATTCTGAAAATCTTAGGGCCCTTAAAAATTATGCTAAATCTACCCTGCCCATACTCTATAAATGGAACAACAAAGTCTGGATAACAGTACATCTGTTTACAGCATAGTTTACTGAATATTTTAAGACCACTGTTGAGAGCTACTGCTCAGATAAAAAGATTACTTTCAAAACATAACCGTTCATTGTGAATGCACCTGGTTACCCAAGAACACTGATGGAAATGTACTAGGAAATTTATGTTGCTTTCATGCCTGCCAACAACCTTCATTCTGCAGTGGACCAAGGAGTAATTTCAAGTCTTATTATTTAAGACATTTCATAATTCTATAGTTGCCATAGATAGTAATTTCTCTGATAGATCTGGGCAAAGTAAATTGAAAACCTTCTGGAAAGGATTCGCCATTCTAAATGCCATTAAGAACATTCGTAATTCACAGGAAGAGGTCAAAATATCAACATTTGCAGGAGTTTGGAAGAAGTTGATTCCAACCTTCATGGATGACTTTGAGGACTTTAAGACTTCAGTGGATAATGTAACTGCAGATGTGATGGAAATAACAATAGAACTAGAATTAGAAGTGGGGTCTTAGATGTGACTGAATTGCTGCAATCTCATGGTAAAATTTGCAAGGATGAGTTACTTTCTATAGATGAGCAAAGAAAAGGATTTCTTGGGATGGAATCTACTCTTGGTAAACATGCTATGAACGTTGTTGAAATGACAACAAAGGATTTAGCATATTGCATAAACTTAGTTGATAAAGCAGTGCATGGTTTGAAAAGATCGACTACATTTTGAAAGAAGTTCTACTGTGGCTAAAATGCTATCAAATACCATCACATATTACAGAGAAAATTTTCATGAAAGGAAGAGTCAATAACTGTGGAAAACTTCACTGTTGTGTTATTTTAAGAAATTGCTGCAACCATCCCAACCTTCACCCACCCACCACCCTGATCATTCATTCAGCAGACATCAACATCAAGGCAAGATCTTCTACTGGCAAAAAGATTACAACTTGCTCAACGCTCAGATAATCATTAGGGTTTTTTTAGCTATAAAGTACTTCTTAGTTAAGGTATGCATATTGTTCTTTCATACATAATACTATTGCACACTTAATAGACTACAGTATAGTATAAACATAACTTTTATATGCACTGGGACACCAAAAAATTTGTGTTACTTGCTTTATTATGATGTTTGCTTTATTACAGTGGTGAGGAACCAAGTCTACAATATCTCTGATATTGAGGTATGCCTGTACTGTGTATTATTTTATAGATGTAAATCTAAGGCTTATTGACGTAGGATGATTTGACCAAAGTGACATAGTGGTTAAACAGGACAAAAACCTAACAAGCGGTTAAGAAAAACATAAACCTTGATTGAAAGCTTTTCCAGAATTTTAACCACTGTACACCATAGGAAAATACTGCTTCTGGAAAAAATGATGTACTTATGACTCATTTACATATGGGACAAAAGTGTCTACAGCCTTTTCCTTTTCATATAAATAATCGGATATTTTACTATTAGAATAAGAATTGTGTTTATTTTGGGTTTTAAGCATACAGAGCCCAAAAACATGGTAAAAAGACTGAAACTACACGCCACATAATACAATCCAAATACAATACATAATACAGTCCAAATACAATCTTATATAGGGTGAATTTTAGGTTACCAATTAATCAAATTGTATCTAAACTTCTTATTACTTTTATTAAGACAAGATGTTTTCATTTATTCCTCAGTCAGTGAGATTCACCCCATACAGATGTGATGAGCAGAAATAGTGGATTTTCTAGGTGAATAATATATACTTGTATCTTATTTAAAGATAATTTTTAAAATATCAAGTGTTACTAGACTTTCTTTCTGTACCATTATAAAGCTTTTAACATAAACGAATTAAAAATCAGAAAAACAATTCTTTCATCAGATTCTGGCTCCATTTCCCATTCAGAAAGCATGTTCTCCAGAAACGAATCTACTTCATGCAAAAAAACTCAGCACTGAGGTTAATGTTAGCTACCCAACATCCAAACATCCACACCATCATACCATGCTTCTTCCTAAAGAAACTTTGGTTTAAAACAAAACAAAATAAACCCTATATAAATTCCCACATGACAGTGTGCTTAGAGAGGAGGCTGGCCACACTCCCAGCTCCAATGTTCATTCAGATTGTTCTCAGCAAATCACCATGTTATCATTCCTCTTACCGGTGATTGATTTAGACATGGGCATGGGAAATGAGACTTAGGAGGAAATCTGGACCAGGCATGGTGGCTCATGCTTGTAATCCTAGCATTTTGGGAGGCTGAAATAGGAGGATCACTTGAGCCTGGAGTTGGAGACCAGCCTGAGCAACATAGTGAGACCCCATCTCTACTAAAAAATAAGAAAATTAGAAAATAAGAAAATAAGAAAATAAGATACTAGATATCTTAGAATACTAGAAATACTAGAAAATAAGAAAAATTAGCCATGCATGGTGGTGTGTGCCTGTAGTCCCAGCTAGTTGGGAGGCTGAGGCAGGAGGATCACTTGAGCTCAGGAGTTTGAGGTTGAACTGAGCTATGATGATGCCGCTGCACTCTAGCACAGGCAATTAGCATACCCCACAAAAAAAAAAAAAGAAAGAGAGAAAAGAAAGAAGAAGGAAGGAAGGAAAGAGGGAGAGAAGGAAAGAAGGAAGGAGGGAAGAATGAAAGAAAGAAAGAAAGAGAAAAAGAGAGAGAGAAAAGAAAGGGAAAGTCTTCTTCACTCTCAGAAGAGACACACAAGCTGCAGCAGCTTCAGCTTCTTCTTTCTCGGGTCCTCGTTTGCCTGGATGAGTTGCCTGTGCAGTAAGTATGAGCACAGAGCTCCTCCTCTGGGCGTGGGTAAGACAGATGAGGAAAAGGACCTGAATCCCTAATGACACCCTTCAATCTTTAAATTCATCAGCTCTGTAACTGCTATTCTTCTGGACATTATCTTCATGTGAGATAAGAAGTATCCTTATTATTTAAACCAGTTGCAACTGTAGACATCCAAAACACTAAAGACCAAAATCATCTCTAAAACTTTCTCTCAGTTGTGCCCTTCCTGGATATAAGAGACCTGAGCCAAGATCTGTGGCTAATCCCAGGCAAACTCCTCAAAGCCATCACAAAAGTAGGACAAAGAGCATTTTCTCAAAGCCCACAAGCCAGCATTGCTCGAGGTAGCAGTGGCAGAACAACAAGTCCTATGTGACATGTCAAAAGCAGGTCAGATATTAGCCTTAAACACATAATAGGGAATTGTATAAAAGGGCAAAAGAATCCAGAAAGGGGGTGAGAGAATCTGCTTCCTGATCATCAAATTCACCTCCTGTTCCCCCCAGGCGTACAGCTAAACTTCATTATGCAGCCTCCCGAAGGTTAAGTTATAACCAGAAAAATGCACGCATGAAGATGTGATATATGCCGCTGTAAGGCCAAGCCATACAAACCTCCCAGGTGTGCTCCTCTAGGCTCTTTTCTCCCTCTCAGCTAGCTGGCCAGGAAATGACCTCAGGAATGACCTTAAAGTCATACGTTGACCCGAAGGATGGACATATTTGAAACTTGGACTTGGGGGGGGCAAGGGCAACATACGTAACCTAAACATCTGTACCCCCATAATATGCTGAAATAAAAAAAAAAAAAGTCATACGTTGAAGATGGATGAATGACTTTGTGGAATCGAGGGCTCTGTCTTCTAACTTCCCCCATGCTGACCAGAAATATACACAGTGACCGTTAACCTTGAACAAGATATAAACTTTGTATTATACCACTCATTTTTGGAGACTTCTGTGTTAGAATTGCTAGTATTACAGCATTAATTGATACAGCAGACTTACAGAATTTTGGTGAATAGTGATGTGAGTGAACTGAACAAGTGGGTTAATGTAATCCAAGTTTATGAATAAAGAAACAGAATCGGAGAGTTAGGTGTCTCACCCAAAACACCCAGGAAGCTAATTATGGAACTCACCTAGAACTCGGCTGTCTATGTCCAAGTACAGGTCCTTCTGGTGTCCTGCCTTGCAAAAGGGCAAGCTAATAAGTCCCAACTTGATTCCAAGTCCTGATAACTGGTATTGACCAAGATTTATCAGAAAAGACCAATTCTGTATGAAATAAACAGCATCAATTAATGTGTTGTTACTAACTGGCCCCTAAACACTGCTTTCAGCTTTATGTTAAGCTTTATTTTAAATCATATTTGCAAGAATTATCATGTGATCAATATCCCCTGATGTTTTGGTGAAAATTAATTTTGTGTAGGTTGATCTGGAATATTGGTAACATTTTCCTTCTTTTTAGCATATAATTTATCTTTCTAATGAATCCCTAATAGTATTTAACATTAGCTTTTCACAGGATTGAAATTGAACAATCATACTCTTTTCCTTCCTTTAAATGAATTTTTCTAACAAAAAATTAGTATGTTTTATCATAAAAAAGCAATTTAAAAATCACCCATAGAGTCAGGTTTTTCACTATTGGAATGGGAGGTTACAGATAAATAGGGAAAGGAGCTACAATGATCTATATGACAATAGATTAGAGTTGGAGGCATCAATATAAATTCCTATTAAGCTTAATATAGATATAGACAGTTATATAAAGACCTATTCACAGATATGCATATACATGGATTAGTGTACACTCATGTAATTTTCTTGCTCTGTTGGCTGAAAGCAATTAGAAGCAATGACTCCCAAATAGCACCCCAATAGCATATCTAGCATCCAGATCTTTGTTTCTCATACCACTCTCCAATAAAATAAACCAGGGCTTCTTGGAGAAGTGGCTGATTCGAAGGCTGGTGCAGGAAAGATATACAAGATGAGCCTGAAGCATTCTGTGGTACCAGAGATTAATGGATACTTTTTGGAAAAGGAAAACAGCACCCCCCAATAATGGGTGTCAAAGAAAAACAGGAGCTAAGTGAAAGAGCTCCCAATGGGCAAAGTGGAAACAATTTGAGCAACAAAGTAGTAGTGAATTGTAAAAAAGAAAGGTCCATGAGTCTATATTGATATAAATAAAGGATTGATTGAATGAATAGATAAATAGACAAATATCTTGTGCAGGAAAATTTCATGTAACTTATATAGATTCCAACTTCAAGCGGGAGGGACGTGGAGCTTAAATCCCCACCCCTTAAATGTAAGCCACACATAATCACTTATGAGACAAAAGAGACAGTATGGAAGATGGTAAAAAGATTAACTTCACAATGGAGAAAACTGACAAACACTACTTTACCTGAGTGATCCCAAGGTTCGAAGTGATAAGTCACTTTGATGGAATATACGCTTGATATGATGTGATAAAAATGGCACTTTCCCTCTGCGTTCTTCCTCCTAAAAATTCCTAACCCCAGTCTAATCATGAGAAAAACATCACACAATTTCCAATTGAGGGACATTCTACAAAATACCTGACCAATACTCCTCAAAACTGTCAAGGTCATCAAAAACAAAGAAAGTCTGACAAACTGTCACAGCCAAAAGAGGATCCTCTGGAGACATGAAAACTAAACACAATGTGGTGTCCTGTATGGGATCCTGGAACATAAAAAGAACTTGCGATTAAAACTAATGAAATCTGAATAAAGTATATAAACTTTAGCTAATAATAATGTATTGAGATATTGGTTCATTAATTATAACAAATGTACCATTTTAATGTAAGATATTAATAATAGGGGAAACTGGATATGGGTTAGAAGGGAACTTTCGTAACTATCTGTAAATTTTCTATAATCTAAAGCTGTTCTAAAATTAAGAAATTTATTTTTTTTAAAAAAATCACCCACGTCCCATCATCTAGCAGTAAACATAAATATTTTAACAGACTT
>NW_012155285.1:2315725-2317058 GCF_000956105.1 Propithecus coquereli
GGGCCCCGAGGGGGTGGGATGGGGGAGAGCGGGGTAGCCCGGCGCTTACACATGTCACATGTGCTTTTTAAGACGGCCGGGAGCGCCTGCGAGCTGGATCTGGTGGAGGATGCTGCGGCAGGTGCTTCGCAGAGGGCTCCAGTCGTTCTGCCACAGGCTGGGCTTGTGCGTGAGCCGGCACCCGGTCTTTTTCCTCACCGTGCCCGCAGTCCTGACCATCACCTTCGGCTTCAGCGCGCTCAACCGCTTCGAGCCCGAGGGCGACCTGGAGCGCCTGGTCGCTCCCAGCCACAGCCTGGCCAAGATCGAGCGCAGCCTGGCCAGCAGCCTTTTCCCCCTGGACCAGTCCAAAAGCCAGCTCTATTCGGACTTGCACACCCCTGGGAGGTATGGCAGGGTGATCCTCCTCTCCCCACCCGGGGACAATATTTTGCTCCAGGCTGAGGGGATCCTGCAGACCCACCGAGCCGTGCTGGAAATGAAGGTGAACCACAAGGGCTATAATTATACTTTTTCCCATCTGTGTGTGTTGAGAAATCAGGATAAGAAATGCGTGCTGGATGATATTATTTCAGTGCTAGAGGATCTCAGGCAGGCTGCCGTCTCCAATAAGACAACAGCCAGGGTGCAAGTGAGGTATCCCAACACTAAATTAAAGGTATGCTCCTTCTGCATGCTTCTGCCAATTAAAGAGGCAGCACTTCATTTCTTGCCCTAAACAAGCAAAGAAAATGCAGAGGTCTCATCCTTAAGACTCAGAAGCTAATGCTTCTTTCATTTCTGGTGGGGGTGGGGGGAAAGATGGACAACCGAGGGAAGAAAAGAGGCGATGAATGGTACGACTAGATATTAAGAAATTCAAGGCCAAACAAAACAATGCCAAAAATTAAAAAAAAAAAAAAAAAGGAAAAAGAAAAAAAAAGTTGTTTCTGAGACCCTGCAATTACATCTTTGTTCAGGGTTAATAAATCAGTGAATGGAAGGGGGAGGGGGAATCCTGAACAATTTGGGGGATTTCATTATGGGCTCAATGTATTTCTTATTACTGATTACACGTCCACCTGGTGCCATATCCACCTCTTTACATCTTCCACCTGGCTTGATTTTGGCATGTAAGGAGTTTGTATTTTGGTGCCCTGTGAGTGTGTGTCTGAAAGCAGTGGGTTGTGAATGTAGTAGGGATCCCAGGAATTATGTGTATGTGTGTTTGCATAGCAAAAGAAGCAGAAATTTTCTATGTATAAAAATAGGGATATGCACTTAACTGATGGAGTAGTTTACTGAGTCCTGTTACATTTTCCTTTCACATAAAAAAAAAAAAACCAAACCAAAG
>NW_012155285.1:2317108-2319918 GCF_000956105.1 Propithecus coquereli
GTTGCCTTTGCCCCCCACCCAAGTCCGAGTTTCAAATATGTCCATCCTTCGGGTGGTGCGCATTGCACTCTTTGTGTATGCAAATACCCGTCCCCTCCTCCCTCCTGCCCCCTCCCCCTCCCCCCTGCCCAACATCCAATAGATGTTATTCTTAAATTTTTCACTTAACATTTAGTGAATATATTCCCATGCCATCATAATTCTACAACATAATTATATCTATATTTAGAGTAGTTCATCTTAGGAATATACCACACATTATTTAATCAGTTATGTAGTGGTATTTTTATTCTTTCCTAATTCTATTAAAGTTATTGTGTAAGGAAGTGTGGAAAATAGAATAAAAAAAGAATAAATAATACTAACATATTTGTTTATTGAGAGAAGAAAGTAAGCTGTCTGTTGCTACCAAGGAAAATGCCATAGGATAACAAGATAACCAGATATCAGTCTCAGCTTTGCAAATATTTAATAACTCTAAGTGTGGCCTGGAAGTCACTTAATCTCTACAATTCTTAGTGTAGTGTCCTTATTTACAAAAGGAATAGAAAATTTATTCAACAGTGTCCATTCCTAAAATCTATTATTGTATATTTTGCAAAAAAAGCTATTAGAAAATTTCATGTAGAGGATATGAGCAAGTATATGTAATGTAATAGAGTGTTGAAAATGGATAATAGATACATTTCCTCTTTGCTGTGTAGTCAAAAATTTCCCATCATGTGGCAATAATGGAATACATTATATGAAATGATTTGAAGATCTGACAGCTGGATGCAAAGGGGCCTCTTCCCACTGAAGGAGAACATCTATCAACGTTGCAAGGAGATTTGAGTTCAGCAAAACATAAGAAAAGGCTGTCTCACAATAGAATAGCTTCCTAGAAAAATTAGTGAGTTCTTAGACATGGAGAATGTTGTAGCATGGGCCAGATGGAGAACTATCAGGGATACTATAAAAGCTATTACTGCACTCAGTAGGAATTCAAACTGAATGGTCACCAAGGTCACTTTCAGTTTTAAAAAGCTGGAATTTTTCTTTATATAGGTGACACCTTCTCTTAGACTCTTGTCCTTAAGCATTGTTCCTGTTTCTGAGCTCTCTGCTGTCTCATTGGTCTCTTATCTGAAGAATCAATTCCACTAGAAAAAAATAAAACACCCTTATTAAGAGCATGAGTCCTTTAGCTTGTTTGTATGCATAGATGGGTACCTCTCTGAGCATCTAATGAAGAACAGGCGCTTTCACCGTCATTAAGAAACATCTCTTGAAACTCAATCTTCTCTATGAAGTCATTCCAAAAAAAACAGAAGCTTTTTGGAAAGCAGGTCTCCAGTTCACAATCAAACTTTAGAATTCGGCCTCAAGATTTCTTCATATCCTTTCCAGAGCATGAACTCGTGAAAGTCCCAATAGTGAAAAATAATACACCCATACACACATTTATTAATAGTAAAGTTTTTGAAGTTGATCTGATCTGAAGCTGAGAGTTCCTCATTTTCATACTTTGGGGTGCTGAGGGAGGAATTGTGCCTGGTGGGAGTTTCTTTCTTACAAGGTGAAGGAGACTCATAATTTTCCACATCGAGCTACTCCAATGTGTTTCCCCCCTACCGGCATAACTTTCTTTCTTCAGGCAAAGATTACCCGATGCGTGTCTGAAAGTGTCTGTTTCTGGAATTCCACTCACAGGAGAAAATTAGCCTACCTTAGATGGCTTGAAACAGTCCTCAAGGGTGAGGGAGGGAAGAGAGCAATGGGGCATAGGGACTGAAATCAGCTCTATGAACTTTCGGTCCTTAAATCTCAAAGAGTACAGAAAGTGAACGCAATATTTTATGAGAAACCACATATTGCCTGTACATCCTCACTTTCAACACGCACCCCCCGCCCTCCAAGCCACAGGCTACTGTATTGGCAAATGCCTCCTCTCCAGCCACCAGAGCAGGGAAGGGCTCCAGAGAGTCCCAGCGCACCGCAGACAGCTGGGGTCTCTGGCAGCCCTCAGCTGCAGCGGGCCAGTCTGCGAAATGACAGCGTGGAAGGTGTTGCGAGGAAATCCCCTGCATGCTTTGTGGCATGTTAAAAATGCAGCATCATCCTCTCTGCTCCTTTTCTTCGCCCAAAAGCAGAATTCGAGGGCGCAGGGAAACTGGAGGGGCAAGAAGGCTCCCTCCTGGAGCCCTGGAGTCCTCTCCCTCCACGCCCCCCGTCCTTCTTGGGCTCTGATCGCCCCTGCTCCAATGGGCCAGAAGCACCTTCCCCATTTCCTCTTCCATTCACTACGGCGGGGAGGGAAGAGGGAACACAAAACTCTAAAAATAACTGTCAGCATCTTAAAAAAGGAAAAGCTCAGCTGCCCCCCCCAACCTGCTCCCGCCCTTCTCTTCTCCCTCCCCCCTCCCCCCGTACGGGGCACATGTCTGCTTCTTACAACACCGAGGCACATGGTTCAGTTAGGCGCCGAACCCCACCAGGACCGAGAGGAAATTCACATCTGTGGGACGCTCCGCACGGAACCACCTCCAGCGCGAGAGGCCAGGGGACTGCAGCAGCGAGATGAAGGGCTAGACCGAGGGAACGCGGCTCATGCGGTGAGAGGCAGCGCGGGAGGCGGCGAGGGCGCGGGGAGGCCGAGGAGGGGGTGGGCCCCGCGACGCCCCCGCAGCACCCGCCGCCCGCCCCCGCGCGCGCTGTGGATATTTGCCCGCCTTGCTGCAACTTGCTGCAGTGTTTGAAAGAGTAGTAGGAGCGCATGGAGGTGGGGCCGGGGAAAGACCAGGCGGAGTGGTTGGGGGGTGAGCGCGGAG
>NW_012155285.1:2321393-2333857 GCF_000956105.1 Propithecus coquereli
AAATTTTGTTGCTCAAGTGAGATTTCTGAACTCATTCTACACTGTCAGGATTGAGCTGCTGCAGGCAATGAGGCATGCAGTCTCCAGGTGACTGAAGTTTCAGGGACAAATGTGACTTCCAAAAGAGTCACTGCACCATTTGTATGCTCGACCCTGTGCATGCTCAGAAGCTGCATAACCAAGAACTCCCAAGATAGGTGTTTCCCAGGAAGAAGAAATGTTCTTTCTTTTAATGTGTGTGAGGATGTGAGTGCGTTTCCATAGAGATAATGGAATAGGAAGGACCCAGTATTAAGAATAGATGACCCAATGTAGGCAATCACTAAGATTCCTGCTTATTCATTTAATATAGTCAGCATTTATACACAACAAAAAATAACTTTTTCAGTATTTTTGAGAGAAAAGAACTCTTTTGCCTGAATTGAAGTAGGATTTAATGCACTTAGAAACTAGGGATTCCTTGGGAAAATCTCACAACCTGCCTCCTTTTAATGTGGTGTCCCCGTTTAAATGGATCCAGAGGCTGACAACGGTTTCGGCTTTACAAAGCTGAGCAGCCCCTTGAGGTTTAGTGAAACTAGACAGATGATTTGTCAACCTTCAATCCAGGTAAGGACTTGCCTGCGTTACACTTATTGACAGGAGCATGATGGATAAGTGTGATCAGGCAGCACGCTTTTCATTTCCTAAATCTTTTGCCATCCACATTATTGCTGGTTAAGAAAAGGATTTGTAGAGAGAGAATCTTCCAAGCCTGTGCTCTTTTAATTGGGTTCTTTCCTATGCCAAATATCTGGAGTAAAGAAAGATTTGAAACTGTCATATTTAAACTTCAGTTTGTTTTCCCTATTAAGTCAACTTGGCAGTTCATTAGTGTGAATTATTGGTTGGGTCCCGCATTGCCTTTATTCAGCAGTATTCTCCAGGTGTAAGAGTTTTGTCCAGTCAGCCACTGTGGATATTTTGTCCATTTGGCAATATTGTTATGCATGTATAGTATAAATCCTTGAGCTATTTAATCCACTCATTTAATAATCATTGGTTGTGCTCCTGTGATTTCCTAGGTGCTCTTCTAGGTACACAAGACAGAGTTTGGGGCAAGAAAAGCAAAGTTCTTACTCTCATGGGGCTTAAAAGTAGTAGATATCAAGTCCTCACCCACAGTTACCTGCAAGCAGGAACTCTGCAATCTTTGGGTACCCCATTGAGCCAACACCATGCTAGGCCTATAACAGGTACTTTATGTAAACCTTTTTACTGATTGGTTGGTTGATATGCATCTTCGTAGGAATCAGTGGATAATCACAAAAGAAGGGAGAAATTAATTACAAAGGTCAATGGTGATAATAGAATTATTCTATTAACCATAAAAAGAAATATTACACATTCTGTGATATTCTAATATCAATGTTTCCTCAAATGTTTTGGCTTGGCTCTCTCTGCAGGGCATCAGTGGGGGTCCTTAAAATATGTTTGGGTACATGAGCCCTTTGATCTTCTCAGAGCAATAGGCCTTCTCGAGTGTCCAGACTTAATCTCACACATGCTTGTGCAATATAAAATATAATTGCAAGAGTACCATGGATTCCTAGAATCTTCTCAAGGTGTCTTCAGGGGCTCCCAGGATCAGCACTCCCTAGCAGAGAGCAAAATGAGATAGCCTTTAAAACATTAAATGATATTTGGAAATTATTTTATTTGGCAGTGGTTCTCAAGGTGTGTCTCTGTGAGGCTGATGCATGCTAAAGTTTGAGAACTGCTGGTGTACAAGACTTGACGGAAATTTCTATAGGTATGTTTTTTAGCCCTGAAATTCATTTTGCTTTCCTCTATCACATTTGGGGCACCACTCTTCCCAACTTGGTCCAATATGGAAAATTTTAGTGCTGGAAAATACTGCTGGTGGGCAGGGAATCAGGAGTTAAGGGAAATTGCATAATAAATAGCAGTGGCTGGATAATATGAGTATGAATTGGCAATTACTTGACATGAAAGCAGAAGTAGGTCAGTGATTAGAGACAGTTTCAAGATGTATAAACACTGACTGACAGAGAGAAGTGGTCAGAAACCTTCATTGTGACAATCAGAAGGTCATCTTCAAAATATCGTTAAGACACCCAAGTAGTCCTGAGCAAAGAAAGGTTTACAACTTCCGATAAACATGATTATCTTGACAAGGTGATCCAGACATACAGGGACAGGGAAAGTTTGCCTTCTATGGAATTCTAAATAGAGGCTTAGATAAAGCTGGTATGAAAAAAAGCAGCAGCTGGCTTAAAATACTACAGAAGAAATGAAACATTTACACAATTTCAAAAGCTGTGTGGAAAAGACACCAAGATCTGAAATCCCTGCATCTATGTGACATGAATTATACAATTGTGCCCTTTGTTATATTCTTTATATTATATCCCTGATTAATTTCAAGTGTCACTTCTTATATTCCTTCTATACTATTCACTTTCCCTATTCCAACTTCTCCCAGTTCTATGTAGATCACATTTACAATGAACATTCATTAGTTTATTTATTAATTTGTGCATTTATATTGCAAAATCACAAAATTATAATCACTTTTCAAACCTCTGTGGCATTCTTTTATTTTTAAGATATTCTCTGTATTATCCAGATTTCTATGAAGTGATTATGATCCTAATAATCAGTGGTCTATTTTTTCCCCTATTAAAATATACACATCAAAGATATTGTCTACAGTAATACAAGTGGCCAGACTGAATTTTTAAGTAAAATACTTAACATATTGGTGAAACCAGTATTGTAAGTAAAGTGAGACAGGCACTCAAAATTCTTAGGCAAGGACTGCTCGGGGCTCTAAGAAATGTTTTCATTATCATTGAAGGAGCTTGGCTAGTTGCAGGTAATATTTTCCTGCTTCATAGATAGGCCATCAGAACCTCAACCTCACTTTTCCACCTGGCTAGTTCCACGAAAGTATCAATTCTGTGTCGCCAGGACTTTATCTTAGCCACAGTATAAGACACAGGTAAAGATGAAGAGACAAATGTGGTCCTCAGAGAAGGGTTTAATTGCAAGTCTGTATCACGACATCCCGGCAAACAGTGAGAAAGGAATAAAGTATATTTGTTTTCCCTGCAACTTGCTTTTCCTGTTATATTCCATTAGTATCCACACTTCTGAACAGATATTAAAGTGAAGTCTGTATGTTCTTCAATGAACCACAGCTAAGAATAGGAGCAAAGATAGACTTTCCTGCTTCTTAACAGAAGACGGTGTTGATTGGGATACATTTTGAGTGTGTCCTCCAAGTTGGGAAGATGTCGCCATTAATTACTTAGTTCTAAGCTCAGTGGAACTTAAGCCAACAAGAAAAGCCAACATGAAATCCCCCACATTATTTCGGGGGATTTGTGAGAAAAGTTATGTTATTGACTTCTTTCCCAAATTCATTCTAAAACCTCGTAAGATATAGATGCCAGAATTTTCTCTGATACTGTGATTTAAACTTGCTTTTCTATCTCTTAATACATGAAAACATCACTACCTTATTGAATGTTCAGTTTGTGTCCTACATGATACTGGATGTTTTATACTCAAGATGTCATTTAATTTTTACAATTTTTTTTAGTCAAGGGGACTATATTTATTCCTATTTTATAGGTAAGGAAACTAAAGACCAGGAGGTTAAGTGATTTCTATGAGGTCCTCGAGCTAGTACATATTGAAGTGGGATTTAAATCTAGGTCTGTCTGGTACTGAAGTTTATATTCCTAGCCACAATACGGTGTTAGGTCTCATCACATCCTGCACCATTCTCTGTAACAATAACCCTTTGTACTAAGAAAGAAGTAGGATTATAATTCTTAAGTCATCTCAAATCCATGGTAAACAACCACGGTGAATCTTTCACACCATCTCCATTGCTCACTCAGAGTGACTGGATCATAAGAAAGTAACACAGAATGAACTCTCTAGTTTGAGCAAACTCCTACCATCCACCGACTGTGAAGAGTTTAGCAAATCCCTACCACAAAGAGTTTAGGAAGTTCCTTGTTAGAACATGATTTTACCTTTAATATCATTTTATATCAACTCAGAAAAAAACAAGGTAATGCTCCAAGATCACCTAAAAGTAAGAAGCTTATAATCTGGCCCAAGGTTTTGAGCCAGGGGCTTATGTGCTTAAAAAGCTTGGCAATTATTGGCTTCAGGAAAAAAGAATTGATGAGATAGCATAGGATATGGGATAATACTGTGTGCTCTAAGTTGAGAAATAGGAGACCTGGGCTCTAAGCCAGTTCCTTAAAGATCAGTTATGAGACATTAGACAGATCACCAATATGGCCATCATCTTCTTCCTGTGTAGAGTGATAGAGCCAGGCCATTGGATTGTCAGGATTTTTGTCAGCCAATGAAGTTCTATGATTCTCATGTAATATCCTGCAACCTAGTAGCTAAATATCATAACAGTGTATTTGGGGACATATTCTAGCATATTTTTCTTCTGGAGTAAAGTAGATGTGCTACATTAGATTTGAACAGTGCTATTGAAAGACATTAACCACAGTCACCTAACTAAATTAGCATACATACACCTCCTGGCCACCAGGTTGGGATGAGTTTCTTTACTAAACTTTTCTGAGCAACAAAAGTGGACTGCACACGTACTTGGTATTGGGGCCTAGCTACTTTATTTCTTGGTTTCCACAAAGATCTACTTTAAACCAAATTAAATAATTTGCATAAGTACTTACTTAAGCTTCTTTCCATTTTCAAAATTCAAGGATTAAGAGAGGGTTATATAAAACAAAATGTTCTTTCTATTCTTCTTCCCATTTCCTCACCCTTGGCTGATGTGATGATGGTTTCAGTGGCTCAAGACCACCAAGGGCCGGGGGTGGCAGTGGGGAATAGAAGTCAAAGGGGCACATACACTATGATGGAGGTACATGAGGGGACCAAGATCACCACCCCCCAAAAAGCCACGCTTCTTTGCATTTTCTGACATTTTAAACAATAATTCACTCTAATGGTTTTTCTTAATCTTTCCCACTTTAAAAAATTATTATAACTAAAGCAATCTTTGTTGTGCTTTTAAAAATATATTGTGTTTGGAGCTAACGCATTTTAACCCATTATCTATTGCACTATAATTGGACCACATTGCTTTTAATTCAGTTTTAGAGTTGACCAGCATATGCTCAGACCTATTTCAGATACATCCAGACATTTCTACATATGCTCAAACATAAACATTTTTAAAGAAGAAATCTGAAAATTCCAAGCTTCTAGATTGGACAGCAGGCCTATTTCTTCCCTAACTTAGTCAAACAAATCACTCAAGTCCCCTCCCCAGGGTGGAATCATGGAGTGACTCATTTCTCTGGAGTGTTCCTGCCAGTGTGCTGGTGGACAAGTTTGCATTCATAACAGCCCTGACAAAGAGAAATATTTAGACAATGTTTCGGATTTAAAAGTGTGCCAAATTACATTGTAAGCCACAAAATTCATTTCATTTTGTTTTCTAAGACCTTGCTCCTCAAAGTGTTGTGCAAGGACTGGCAGCATCAGCATCACCTGGGAGCTTGTGAGAAATTAAAACTCCCCAGGTCTCATTGCAGACCTCCTGACCAGAATCTGCGTTTCACCATGCTCCTGGGGCGATTCACACGCACATCAGCATTTGAGAAGCTCAGATCTAAGACTGGAGGGTGACCTGGGTCCTCCTAACTCATGACTTGAGTTTGATGTAACGTGTTGTTTCAGATCAAAAACACCATAAGGAAATAAGGTAATTGAGCCTTTCACTGTAGCATTTGGGTATGTGATAGAAACATCAAAGAAATGTCTGGAGAATGATCAAGCGGCTGTTCCACATTGAAAAAAACCCTCATCCGTATTATCTACAGTTGAGCCTGTCACCTGGTTAAGCTTAAAGCTGATTACTGTCTTTCAATATTTTCTAAAAATGTTGAAATTAAATCTAACCATCTCTTTAAGAAAAAAAAATCAGCTGCATTTTTCTCAAGCCCCTTCGCTGTTATTTCACAATCGTAGCAACATGAAGCCCGAGTTAGCCCAATTATGTTAATATTATATGAGAACAGAAGATATAGGAACCATACATGGGAGCAAGAGTATTTGGGGAAAAATGAAATACAAAATTACAGCGAAGTGTACCTTTCAAGTGGCGTTGTAATCTATGCTTTTTTCAGACAGCATTATTATGGCAGAGTCGCTCACTGAAATCAAGGCTCATTCTCTGTCATTCAGGCAAATCCAGGGCCCTCTGAAAGGTGCCTGATGAGCAGTGCTCAGAAATGAATGGGCCCTGTTTAGTTACAGGATTTGTGCCGGAACAGTCAATGTTTCTCCTCCGAAGCCACCCTCCCAGTGTGGGGAGGCCTCACCTGGCATCCTCTGACTTTCCCCTGTTGTCTCCGAAACTGAAGGCAGATACAGTCTCTGTGTGCTGGAAAGACAGAAATTTGTTTCAAGGGTTCTGATAGCTTCAGGAGGTTCTGAAAGCAGATCCAGATGTTCATTGCAGATGGAAGTTTGACTGGATGTTTAGGGCTCAGCCTCAGAATTTACTCTCTTCTTTGAATGTTCAGGTCTGTTCTGTCACCTCACCAGGCCTTTTAATGACACAGAGAGAGAAAGCTCAGTTCTGATCATTAGTGCAGGCCATTCTAATGTGAGTAAGTTCTACACTCTGTGGGTGATTCAAAAGCCATTCATATATACTTTCATTTAGGTAACTGTTGTGTCTGCTGTTTCAGGCACGGGTCGAACACTGAGATTCACTGAGAAACGAAACAAATGTGATGCTTGTACTACAAGAGCTTGAGTGTAGTTAAAAAAAAAAAAAAAGACAAGAATCACACAGATAAATTCCTAAGTACAGAGTATCATGGATGAAAAATGCATGGTGCTGTGAGAGTAGGACACCAAGTCTTGGGACATCAGTTATGGCCTTCGAGAGGAAGTGACTGTGAGCAGAGATCTGTAGGGCGAGAGGGTGAGTTAGATGGTGGAGATGAGACTATGGTGGGAGGACATGAAAGCCACTGTTGATGGAGGTGAAACTGCTAAAGGCCATGTTAAGAATTTCTTTAGAGTCCGTGTACGTAAGATAATTTAGATCAGGGTTTATGGATCCGGACTGTCTGGGTTTACGTGCCCCATTAACTCCATGACTTCGGGTACATTTTTTAGCCTCTTTGTAACTCAGTTCCCTCATAATATTGAGTGTGTTAAATGAATTCATAATACCTAAGGCCCTGTTTCTGAAACTCTTAATTATCACTGGAAATCTTGTTAAAAATGCAGGTATTTCTTCAGTAGGTCTGGAGCAGGGTGAGATTCTGCCTCCACCTTGGGCCTTCATTATGTCTTATCTATTTTATGTGATAATCTTCTCTTCCTTACCATAATTTCTCACACTTACAATTTAGCCTGTGCAATAAGACCGTATGCATCTCTTGATTATATTTTCCCTAACCAACTCTTACAAGAGTTTCCCATAGCCTGGAGGAAAAAAATGACAAACTTTTGACTATGACTATTGAGAACTTTCTTTGACTAGGACACCAACTTCACTTGTAATTTCAGGTCACATGACATCATATGTTGCAAAAAATCAAAACAAACACACCCTGAACTTTCCTATTTTCTTATCTTTATTCGTACTCTTCCTTTTGCTTGGAATTTCTTTCACACTGTCAAAATCATGCACATCTCTTAAAACCTGAGGCTCCAAAGCCACTTTTTCCATGGAGCTTCTCTAAGTGTATCCAAAAGTAGAAAGCACTTTCATGCACTTGAGAGGTAGAAAGTTTTCTTAGTCTAAGTCTACCTTGTATTATAGATTTGTAGTGACTCTCTGCTAAAATATAACTGTTTGTGTCTAATGAACTAATAGGGTGGGTAGCCTTCTTTGCACAAATTAATTTGCCTGGGAGGATAGAGTCAACAAGGAGGAAATCTGCAGGGCAAGCCCCTGGGGAATGTTATAAAGGAATAGGACAAAAGCCCACTCTAGCCAATCTGATATCCTGAAGCTATGTCTAAGCCCTAAAGAGAGATGACTACAGAAAGACTCTGAAAGCTGTTTCTACAAGTGGCCCTAAAATAAATGAGGCACGGGCAACACAGCTTTGGGCTCAGGAAGCAAAGGGCCACCAAGAGAGGGAGGGAGAGGCACTTTGCCCACCTGCACACAGCACCCATGTGGCTTCAGCTCAGGAGAGACTGCAGACAGCATAATATGGCTTGGGCACCTGCTAAGGTTGACAGATTTAGAAAATAAAAGTACAGGATACCCAGTTAAATTGAATTTCAGATTAAAAGAAAAAAATAATTTTAGTGTAAGTATGCAATAAATATTGCATTTTTCACTGATCTGAAATTCAGATTTAACTGGGTATTCTATATTTGATCTGGCAAATCTAACACCATGGGAATTCACAGAATTACATCTGGAGACCAGCACAGACTTCAGCATGTCACAGGGCCACCAGCATCAGTTCTAACTCATAGTAGTGACCATCAGCCAGGGAACTAAAGAGGAAGATCATGACAGATCTAGTTGTAGACTAGTAAAAAATATTCTAAGCATGCCCAGAAATGCATAGGTGAACCTTTGCAGTGACCAGAGCTCTCCTCTTATTCAAGAGGGAATGTGAGCAAGTGAAATTTAAGTTACTCTTAATATGACCTCATTTGCATACTCTGACCTTAGGAAATCCAAGTTACATTTATTGTTTTAATACTTCTGAGAGACTACATTCAATAAAGATTATGCTTAACCAAATTGCCTTTTGTTTTATATTTTAACTATGAAAAGGTGGAAACTACATATGTATATGTGTATGTATATATACATACATATATATATGAGAAAAATTTGATTAATGAAAATAGATGATGGGTACATATTGGTGAAAATTTGTAGGATGGAAATATTAGCAAGACAAAATTTGAACCCCTAGACTAGACAGTATAAGTTATCCTTTTGGTGTATGAAACATTTCATTAAAAACAAAGGTGAAGTGTGCTGTTAACATTTGTGCAACTACACTAATAAGGATATGTACTATTTAAAACCTGCCTTATTTTTCAAAATTATAAAGCTTTTAAGGATAGGCATTCTATGTTGTTCACATTTTTAGCCTTTTCCCCATAATTTATAAAGAGTCTTACATATAAGAAAGCCTTCAGTATGAAAGGCTGATGAAATGAAATAAATGTTAATGTGTTTGTTTAGGAAGGGAATTCTCATTTAGTGATGATTCTGATTTACTGGATCTATTTAATTCAACATTTACCATATTTCTCCACTAAGAGTGGAAAACATTGGATACCATCCTAATATTCCATATGTGGCTCTTTCATACTCCCCATCCCCATGGGAAAAGCCTAGCTTGTCATTTTCCCTTTTCAGGAACTAGATCTTCCCGCACAATTTGACGTAGGGGATGATCCCCACCAGGCAAAGACTCAGGTAGGTGAGGCAGAGCTTGCTTAAAAGGGTATGAGGACGGGACAGTAGGGCACCAGTAAGTGCCCCTGGAGACAGAACCTCACCCTGGGAGAGCACCCCGGGGAATGAGAGAGGATCGGGGTCTGAACTAGTTCAATGACCCCCTTTCACAAACAGAGCGTACCTCTAAGGAAATAGCACATAAAGCCAGTATTAGCAGCTTGACACTCTCTCACTTTCATTTCATTTTTTTCAACCATTTTTACCTTGGGGATTGTTTTTAAGGCATTGCATTCTTTCTAGGCTGTGAAACTTTAGACTTTTTTCATTAATTAATCACATTTTATCAGAGCGTCTTTTCCTCGACAACGATCAAGTTTTTAGTTTTAGAGTTAATTTATCTTATAAAGTTGTTTATAAACTGATGTGATCCTACTCATCTCCCTCCAGATAGAAAAAAATATATTGGTAATTGATAACTAAATTTATAAGAGCATCTCACCTCTCATCTTTCCCTCAGCTCAGTGTCCTGCCAATCCACTGATGGCATTAAAGTTATAAGCATTCATTGATAATCTGGCCCACTTAGCCTAATGCAACAAGTCTTTTTATTGAGATGGGTCTTCTTTCTTAATGGATTAAGATAGGGGAGACAATTACTGATTGAGTCCTTCTGAAGATTTTTAAATAATGATGAATAGAGTAATATATAGGACACAGACAAATCTATGTTTAAATGCAATTTCTCCATTTACTTCCTGTGTGACTTTGGACATGTTATTTAACATCTTTGTCCCTCAATGCCTCTGTATTAAAAAAAAAAAACACTATTGTTAATATCAACCCTGTAGATTTTCAAAATTTTTAGCACTTGGTAGTTTCTTAATTGTAGCTATTTTTTATTAACATAAACTCAAAATCATAATAATACCACAGAAAGATTAGGAAACCAAGCAATGGATCATTTACCATTTCACTCACCAATTCTATAAAAAATTTATTTCCAATTTTTTAACAAGAAAATACATAGTCGTCATCATAGGGTGCATGTCCTTTTTAATCCTATTTATTTTCATTGTTTCACAGCATATTCACGATTATCATTTTATTGATTGCACTTTGTGTAGCAAGTAGTTTTTACATAATTTACTTAACTCTATTCATTTATTGTTATCTTTAGAATACTTCTGGGGCAGTGGTTTGGGGTTGAATCCCACAATCCTTAATAGACATTTCCTGTGGCGAATAGAAGCTGTAGAAAAATGACATTTTCTTATATGATTTAGAATGTTGCTTTCATAAGTACCTACATTTATGAAAGCAAAATATAAATATAGGTGAACAAGTTCCTGGGGATCAGGTGTCCCAAGAAAAACCTTGGATAAAAATTAGGAGGACCTGTGTTATTTATAGACCAATTTCAAAATGCTATAAATAACTTTGTTAAGGACCACATCCAATATTAAGCTTCTAGGAGTAACTTGTGGCTTTGGCCTATTATGAAGTAATTTTTACTGCTGTTCACTTGATATAGCTCAATGATTCTCCAAAGAAACACTTCAGGAACTTTCCAATTTTATGATGCCCAGGGCCCCTCCTCAAATCAATTGAATCAGAATCTCTGGGGAAAGGACCTGAGCATTGGTATTTTTCAAGCTCCTTGAATGATTCTCGTGGATAACTAGATTGAGAAACACTGCGGAACCTGAGACCAGAAAAAGATCCCCTCATCCTACCCAGCTCTTTTGCAGACAAGATGAGAGAATATGCTAACACTTTTTAAAAAACCCATGCTGCTTCCCACGAAACTCAGCTTCAGGCCAAGATTGGGGTCTCAAAGGAGAGAATATTTGCCCTGACACCAATGCAGTACTGTTTTCTTGCCAAGTAAGCTGCCTCCATGGGTGCTCTGTAGCTAAAGGGAACAACTTTATCCTTTCCTGTACTTCCCTAATCTCTAATTGACTGGCCAGAAATACGATGCCTCAATTAATTTGCTATGCTCTGAAGATGTCCTGGATTGCTCATCTTAGGAAAATAGATCCCTGGACACCTTAAAAAGGAACCCTCACTTAATATATTTCTGCAAGTATAATAGATTAATTAAAAAAACCTGTAGGCTCATGGTATTTATCATTTTAGCAATAGAGCCAAAAGTATTAATAATAAATCTTGATAGCTCAAAGAAGTATAATACTAAAACTTGAAATAGGCTTTCAATTTTTATTAAATTGTTATTAGCTCTCTGATTTCCTTCAAGATAACCTAAATTCCTACACATCCTGAAATGATCAATGTTTGCTACTTTGTAACCAGTTCATTAATGCTATCCACTGTCAGCCCATACTTTTGATTAGCATACAGTAGAAGATAAAGAAATACATGATGAATGAATGAACGATCAGGTAGATGAACATTTTGACTTTTTCACTGTCACATTTTGTGTGTTAAAACATGATATTAAAGAGTTTTAAAATACTCCCAGACACTTAACCAAGACTTAGTTGACAATCTTCAGGGAAATTACACATTTTCTATCTCTTCACCTGTGAACATGATATTATGTATACATCTTTTCTAGATGTCTCTACCAGTTTTAGCAAGCTTGAGATCTCTGACTCATTCATAAATAGATCCTGGCTTCCCCAGATCATTGTGGCAAGTCAATCCTTATTAAAACAGTATTAACACAATGTCTAATTAAAGGAAAAGTGTGTTCATTAAAGTGCAATGAATATTTAAAGTAGTTCCAGCTACATAGGAGCCGTAACAATTTAAGCGCCCTTCCTGGGTCAGTAGAAAGCTTTTCCATTAGCAGCCCCGTGGGTTCACAAATCATATACTCCCTCTGTGATTATTTTTAAATGGCAATTATAAATCACTTGATACACGAGGTGAAAGGATGTCTTCCCAGTCCATATGAATGATGTGGTGTGCACCACTGGACACTGGAAATTGGAAATTATACATTATATAAAGAGAGCCAAATATTTGGTACCCC
>NW_012155285.1:2343918-2344907 GCF_000956105.1 Propithecus coquereli
AAAAATTCAAAATGATAAGTAATATTTTTTCTCTACTGGGTATAAGATACCTCCAGCTCCAAATTTGCATTTTACATCTGTGTTTTCTTTCTGTCTTCAAAAATGTAGTATCTAGAACTGCATTTCGACTAGGAAGACTAAGTTCTACAAAGAAAATTAGACAAGTATATTACAGGTGTCTGTTACATACTTTCGTTCAATTTGGAAGTAATTTTTGGACACCAAAGGAACAGGTGCAAAGAATGTAGTTGCAAATGATGTGAGAATATCCTCGTGGTATGTCAAAACTTTCTGACAGCAGAGAGTAGAAAATGTAAAATTCTTCCTCTTCCGTGAAAAAATTGTTCACATCATGAAACTGCCTCAGGATACAAGTACAAAAATTAATATACTAATGAAAGTGCACAAAACAGCAGTATTCAACAACCCCCCCTCCCCCAAAAAGGCCTTTCAAGGGGCCGTGTAATAAGGCTCAATTGGGAAAAAACGAGGTTCCTATTCTCATTCCTTTCTCTTACTCTTCCCCTCAAACCTCTGCAGTTTTTGCATTCTAGTTCTCATATACTGCAGGCAATTTTACTTTAGATTTTGGATCAAGGGTCTAAGCCTGAAAATTCTGCTTCTGCCTCTGGGTTAAATAACATCTCTTCTTTAGATTTGCTAAAGCTCTATATAAGTTCTACAGTGCATCTGATAAGCTTTATCCCCTCCAGGAGGCAGACAGCCTCGCTTTTATAAATACTTGGCATCTGGAAGCATGTTTTTCATTTTTGAATATTGCTATGAGCTTGGCACCTATTTTTGGTGGCCTTTCTTAGAGACATTGTACATAGTCAGAACAGCAAGCACAGGCATTTGAATTTAAGGAGTGATAACTTTTTTGAGTTTGAGATTCTATCCATACTTTGTTGTTATAAAGAATGCATTATAAGGCCGGGCACGGTGGCTCACGCCTATAATCCTAGCACTCTGGGAGGCCGAGGCGGGTG
>NW_012155285.1:2346368-2348267 GCF_000956105.1 Propithecus coquereli
ACAAAGCTGGGAAAATGGTGAGCTTAACCACAAATCTGAGTCCAAGTTTGTGGTGTTTGCCTTTCTGCACACGGCCTGATAGGAAGCTATGTGGTCGTGCTTACTCCCAGGTACGAATCCCATGTTTCGGGGTCTGGATTTGCATTGAAAATTGTTCAACATGGGTGGAAAGCAAAGATTAAAGAAAGGGTGGGAGTGACACATATTCTTTCTCTATTTTGGAGTTAATGTGGAGAAAAGAAAGTGTTCATCCCTAACAATATATCATTGGCCTTTGTGAACTTTAAAAGAGAGGAAGCCAGTCTGTCTGGTTTCTATGGTTATGACCTTGAGCACTTAGATGCTAATTAATCCATCACTATGCTTCTGTACATGTCTTAAGCTATACCAGTCAGCAAAGGAATTTTGCACTATGCAGCCTTTTCTTCCAGCAATCTAAACACCTTTAATTTTTTTACTAGTTATACAAATATTAACAAATAGTTTCAAATATCTTTAACAAAAGATAAGAGAAAATAAAAGAAGAAAATAAAGATGTGACTATATGTATGCTAGTGATTATGATTAAATGGTTACTAAGTTTGAACTTAAAATTCAGATCAGTTTTTTGGATGTTAAGGGATAAAACTAAAAATAAAACCATGACCCTTTCAACGGGAAGGAGGGATGCTACCAGCTTTTCCTATCACTGAATCTTAAAGGATTGATATACTGGATAATAATCCCAATGATATTTTTGGAAAGCACAGAGGAAAATTATAATACATATAGCTATGGCCATTAGTAACCTATGATACAAATTGAGAGGGCAGCATTAAAATATTTTAATGATGGAAGTTCTGTGAAAGGCCTAAACGGATATAGCTAGGTGTGTAGACCTCCCATGTTCAAATTGGTACTGAGAAGAGGTTTCAACATCAATATTCTGCAGAGTGAATGGACACTGTGTCCCCCTTAGGTAATCTCTACCAAGTATTACTTTATTTAGCTAAACATTTGGTAAGAGTTGGATTTTGGAGTGTGTGAAGTTGGATTCTTTGACAGAGAACTAAAGAGCTGATGTCCTATATTACTCAGTAAGGGAAGAGGAACATAGTCAGAAAGCAGATGTAGTGTCAAGACTATGACATGAAAATTCCATTATCAAAATTGAGTCTAATTAGATTCTCACCTGGATGGAGGCCCACTTCCTCTCTATTCTGTGGTATGAATCCATTTACTCACTAAATTGAACTCGTCACTACTAAGTTCTTTAGGAATCAGTCTTTAAAACAAAGCTCATATCACTGTAATCCAAAGAAACTGAGAACATGCACATAATGAGTTAATATGGGGTGAATAAAAACATGATATTCAAAATGAAACTGCCACAATCATCACCAAGGATCTTTACATGCACAGATGAATACAAAAGTTGCAAATTTATGTATACAAAAGATGCAGACATCTCTGAACACCCTAAAATGCTTGGTACTTTGCATCCGTGCTGCACCAGAGTGAGATCATATCTCTTTTTAGGTGCTGCAGTGAGGCAGTGTGATGGGCCAAGAGGAGGACCAGTCTTGGAAGGGAGAAGGCTGGATTCTAGTCTTTACCCCATCTCTTGTGAGACGTGTTGCCTTGGACAAGACACTTGGCTTCTCTCTATAAAATGTAAATACTACTAATACCCATTTCACAGAGTTGATGATGCAATTAAAGCATAGGAAAGCACCTACCAAAGTACCCAGAGTATAGTAGACACAATTTAATAAATAGGTTTTTTCTCTCTTTTCCCCCCTACCGTGCTATAAAGTTGTTCATAATATAGAACCATCCTGTTGGCCCTCAAATTTAAAACTGAGCGCTATAACTTCCTCATTGTGGGGGCTAGAAAACAAGACACAACAGATATCTTTT
>NW_012155285.1:2348317-2350514 GCF_000956105.1 Propithecus coquereli
AACAATTGAGAAAGTTTTTCCAGTATAATATTGGTAAGTTTAGAAGTATACAATGGAATGAAAATAAAAATTGCTGGAAAAGGTTAAAATAAGGGTCCCTGAATATAATATAGGTAATATAGCTAAAACACATGTTTATAACTAATATTAAAAGGTAGAAAAGAGTCAATCCATCCAATTAAGTAAATGTATATTTGCTTAATTTAAAATGAAATCCTGGTGCTGGGAATATAACTGACACTTTTAAATCTGTCAAAATCGCATTCAAAGAAGACTGAGATTTCACTCAGAAAGCTTTGTAGGAACAGAGCCTCCTGGAAATTGCTACTTGCATCTTGAATTATAGCAATGAGGTAAGAAGATTTAAACGTGTGTGAATGTCTGGGAGTCAGTGGCCTGACAATATGGAATAAAAAGGTCTTAATCATGAAGATAAGACATTTGAAAATTAACGAAAGTAAACTAGTTAAGAGATGGCAAGTTTTGGGATTATTTTCTGATTTGTTCTTCAAAGTAATTTATATTCATTTGTCCCCTGGTATTTACTCTCCAACTTTTCCTTTTCACTGGATATCTGAATGTCTGGTTCAAACAAATTTTGAAATAGACAGACTGGCTCAGTCACAACAAAAATAAGACACGGCAATTATTAAGGATATAGCTAATATTTTTGGCATAGATTTTAAACACCTTTTTAAAAATTTGTTCAGCCATTCATTTATTCAGCACATATTTTAGTGAGAACTCCTGTGTACTAGAATCTATGCTGGACTCTAGGGAAACAAAGATGCATTAAACCCAATCTCTGCCCTCCAAGCGGCAGAGCTCAGTGGGCAAAAACCCCATCTCTGGAATCTGACAGACCTTGGATTGCATCCTGGCCTCGTCACTTACTAGCTGTTTGATACTGGATAAATGACATTGTCTCTAAAACTTCCTTATTTTAAAATGGGGATAATGATGGGAACTATCCTATAGATCACTGGAAGGACTGAAATGAGACACACTTTTCAGTGACTATAACAAAATAAGGAATGAGTAAATATTAGCTCTTATGCTCTGAAGGGAAGAAAAATAAATAAAAACAAACACAACAAAATGATAGAGGTCTCTAAAGTGGGGGCACTAGGGATCTCTTGTCACCTTATGAACAAGAAAAACGAAAATGAACCATCCTTTGCAGGTAGAGGCATTGCTGGAATAATCAAAACCTGAGGTTTTAGAAATATTAAAACTCAAACATTTTTAAACGGATTCAAGAAATAACTCTGTTCCTCATCTCTGCTGAGTTGGAGGAAGGGATGGAATTAAACTATAGTAAGGCATTAGGCGTAAGAAAAACTTTCTAACTCTAAAGGTTGTTAGTAAAATTTATCACCACCAAAAATGGTTTTGTTTTGTTTTTGTTTTTTTTTTAGAAATATGACATGCAGTTGTGTCTCCTGGATGATTTGGATGCAGGGCTGACTGGAGCCAGAAGGGTGAAATCTTTAGGATCTTCCTTTCTTCCTATGATTGATGTAGGGAGGATATGCAGAGTTGACAACTTATAATAAACCATGGTGGCAGAGATAGAAGGGCTATTATAAAAGGTCGGGAGAAATAGGTGGCAGTTATATGTCTATAAGGAATGGGGCATATTCTGTAGCGTGTGGAGCTGTATAGTGTTTTGGAGGTTTGATGCAGAAGCACCAAGGTATGAATTTTGTTTGCAAATTCTGCTTAGAATTGCAGCCTCTAAATCTTATGGTGCTACCGTATTGAAGCACAACAGCCTTTCAGTTGATAAGATGCTATTTGACAGGATTTTGAGGACTTCATCATTTGGAAAGCATGTCAAAAATAATTGGAGATCTAAACTTCAAAATTTCTGTGCTACTCATTTCAGTAAAAGGAAGCATGATAAAAAGTGAGAGTAAGTAAAATTAGAGCATACAGATACCTGTTTTGCATGCTCTGGACCAGGTGTCAGTAAACTTTTCTGTAAAGCTCCAGGCAATACGTAAACAAGTAAGCATGGATGTGTACCATTAAGACTTTATTTAAAAAAAAAAAACTGACAAGGTCCATATTTGGTTCGTAGTCTGTATATTGCCAATCCCTGATTTATATTAAAAAAAATTCAAAATGATAAGTAATATTTTTTCTCTACTGGGTATAAGATACCTCCAGCTCCAAATTTGCATTTTACATCTGT
>NW_012155285.1:2350564-2352119 GCF_000956105.1 Propithecus coquereli
GGGTTACAGGAATTGGAGCTACAGAGATAACTCATAGGTTTTCTTTTCCAGAAACCTACAATCTAGTGAGGAAGAATGATAATAAGTAAACAGGAAGTTAGCAGCACAGCCTGGTAACTTGAATTTTAAAGGTTAGCCCAAAATGATCCGGAGCTCTAAATAATCCAGAATTGGTGCTACATCAGATTCAGCCTCCTCAAGAGCTCTATAATAAAAAAAAAAAAAATAGGCTTTACTGCTGGGGAAAATCCTTCAGAGCTCCTTATTTCAACTGGTAATAAATGTTTTCTTTTTCAAAATGTATTCATTAAAATTGAGGTCAATGGAGAGCTGCTCTCTGTAAGCAGGGTACTATTTTGCTATGATCAGTTACTCTGAAGGTTATGAAGTCAGCATAAAATCCCAATAATGCTATGGACTTAAAAAATTAATACAAAGCAGGAAAATTTTATGGGTATGGACCAAGAAATATCAAGATGAAAAAACATGAGGGTTATTAATCATCCACAGAACCTGGCCAGAAGATTGTTGAATAGTGGAAGTTTCCATTACCACAAAAATTATCTTACCTTTCTGGTCTTTCCTCCTTGGTATGTGATAACTATTAAGATAACTGTGGGATATAAGTGAAGTATATATACAAATATAAGACTTCTCTTATAAACGATGAAGCATTCACAGCTAAGATGGTGAAATTGTGAAGCACCCACAGCAAAGATATTGAGCATTTGTAATAAGGACAAAGAATAAAGAGTGAATTCCTATTTTTTGGGGGGGGAGGCAATATCTGATTTAATAAACATCTCTGACTTAAGTGGTAAATGAGTATTTTTATTCCCATTAAACAAATAAGTCATTTTTATATCTTTAACAAAAGTTTACATTAAATATTTCTGGAACAGGCTGGGTAAAAATAATCAACAAAAACAATCTCTCAATTTACTGATCAGAAATTTGTTTGATATACATTCCTGAAAATTAATGTTTATTTACAAATTGTAGGATTCCAAATCACTGTGTTAAGAAACATGAAATGGAAATGTGCATTTTTTCTTTTTTCATAAGGATTCTTTGTACCTAGCAAAGTGAAATGCAGCATTAAATAAATGCCCAAATAATTCAATTACTATGGGTGGAAAACCTAGATATTGTTATCTGACTGTCATATGACAACACTTTTGTTTTACTTTACTTATCTCAGTGATAATTCCAGTCCTCTGTTTTGTTGTTGTTATTTGTTTGTTTACTTTAATGCAGATATGGTAAGGCTGCAGATTTGGGAAGACTCTTTCTTTGAATTTATTGAAGATAGGGATTGATCAAGTCATGTCTAATGTGGATCCATGAGAGCAGTTCTAGCATGTAACGGCAATGTGTGCTCCATGGGCCAAGTGCTCTATGTCACTTGGAGCAGACACTGCTCCAAATAACATGCACAAACTCATCTGATTGTCACCCAGTAGATTGGGTTGTCAATAGCCCAATGATTGTCAATAGCCCAATGAGAACACTACTTTATATTATGCTCATTTTTACCGTGAGAAAATTGAGGCAC
>NW_012155285.1:2353049-2355527 GCF_000956105.1 Propithecus coquereli
ACTTGCTATAGATAAGAGTTCATAGAAACAATGGATCACCCTTATCTTTCCCTAAGGTTTTTTAGGATATAGTGGGATTTGAGCTCCTTCAAAAAATGAAGGTTGGAATCAGATGGAGAAATATAGGGAGAGCACTTTAGACAAAGGAAGAGCCAGTCTTTAGAGTATGCTCACTTGGGAGGTATATCAGCATTTTCTCATCCTCATTAAACAAATGTGAGAATTATTTTACTTCCTAAAACTTGACCAGGTAGACTAATTAGAATCATAGAAAGTCCTCTTGAAACAGTTCATTATAGGACGCTCAAGCATTTCAGGATACAAGAGAACTCAAAAAATTATAAATTTTCTAGATCAGGGTTTCTTAACCTTGGCACTATTAGTATTCTAGATAATTCTTTGTTGTGGAGCTATCCTGTGCATTGTAGGATGTTTAGCAGCATCCCTGGCCTCTACCCACTAGATGCTAATAGCATCTTCCTCCTCCCTCCAGGTGTGAAATCAAAAACGAGTCTCCAGAAATTGCCAAATGTCCCCTGGAGTATAAAATTGCTCCGTTGAGAACCACTGCTCTAGTTCTATGAACATTGAGGGAAACAGTTCTCTCCGATTTCTCTCCTCCTTCTGTAACACAAGCTATCAGGAACGTTGCCTTTGTACCTCACCTAAATCGCTCATATTGCATGTTGTCAGTCATCAGTGATCTCGGAGTACGCGCCTTCCATTTCAGAAGTACTCAGTCCACTTGGCAACAAGCTGGGCTCTGATCTGTGACGAATGTCTAGGATGCCCAGTGAAAGCCACTAAGAAATGCTCCCTATCTATTCTCCACTGAGGAAAAACTCTCCAGGCTTGTTCACTTGTCAAAATTGTAGTCCTATTTAGATTAGAAACCTATTTCCATTGTAAATCCTGTTGGTCTGGGGAGCTCAGCATTTAGGAGAGAGCACAGCTGGTGCTTCCTGGATGTTAAATAATTCATCTTCCTCATTTTGGATAGTCAGAAACAGCGAGCTGAGATGCTAAATCCTCAGTAATATTGCAAAACCTAGTCACTGGCACTAAGGAGGGAAAAGGCCTACTAACTCACAGAAGCCATCCTCCACAGCTTTAGGAGAAGGCGTAGAGAGAATTCTATTAGCTGACTTGAGTTTTCTGCATTTCGATAACATGGGGAAGATAAGTTCCCTGGGAGAATTTTATCAGTTAAGCAAAATCAGTCTGTCATATACATTTTTTTACATTGCCCTACCTGTGTCACTCATATATACCGTTCATTTTCAACTGAAATATTTTTGACCTTTCCAAAAAAATATTTTCCCCAGAAATAGAGGATAATCACGGAAATGGGGAGCCACCTGCTCAATGCAGTTTGTAGAAAATAGATGACATTCAAACGACTGCTTGATGATAAATATTCTCATTAAAGGTTTCATTGTCACACCTGACTATTGGATAATCTATTCTAGTCCAAAGTCCTATCACCTGTTTTAAGTGCATCTTGGATTCTCATATTACTCTGGAAGCCACACTAAATTCTCCAGAATGCTTGGCTTCTACAACAGCATTCCCTAGTAGTTCATTTGCAATTTTTCAGATAACTAGTAATGTCTTAGAACTCCTATTTCTATTCCTTGAAAGAGATAACATTCTTACCAGAATGCTCATTTTATACCTTAATGAGACAACATTCTTTTTCATCTATGGCAGAGTCTGTATGTGTGCTGCTACATCTGTATGCTCCTATCTTAGTCATCTCAAGCTGCTATAACAAAAATACCATCAACAGATGACTTACTAAAAAAACCAAGATTTATTGCTCACAGTTCTAGAGGCTGGGAAGTTCAAGATTTAGGCACTGGAATATTCAGTGTCTGGTATGGTCCTGGCTTCCTAATGCATAGACCCGGCCTTCTTCTCTCTGTGTCCTCACATGGTGGAAGGGGCAAGGGAGCTCTCCAGGGTCTGTGTTAAAAGTACACTAATCTCATTCACGGGGCTCCACTCTCATGACTTAATCACCTCCCAAAGGCCCCACCTCCAAATACCATCACATTGGAAATCAGGATCTCAACATACTAATTTTGGGAGTAACACAAATATTCAGTCCATAGCAGCTCAGTTCAACCAAGTTGCATTGATCGTGGGGCTCTAATGAGAATTTACAATGCTGAGTGATCTCAGAAACCCTTACGTTTTGACATATACTGCTTAAGTGGTTGACACCATATGACATTAACAATCAAACAAAATTTTCCATTGGTCAAGCTCTGTAGTTTTGCATCTAGCTCTACTGAGAGTAAATGTAGACAAATGTAGAAGGTAATAATAGAAGTCTGCATGAGACCATTGCCATCCCAATGCGAGTTTCTAAATCATAATTTAGTTCCTTATCCAGGGGGATTTTCTCAGGGTATATAGATAGACAAAAATTGAATTTCCCAACTGAAAGCTGACCAGGTACGGTTTGTAACCTCT
>NW_012155285.1:2369167-2370385 GCF_000956105.1 Propithecus coquereli
TTGGCTTCTCTCTATAAAATGTAAATACTACTAATACCCATTTCACAGAGTTGATGATGCAATTAAAGCATAGGAAAGCACCTACCAAAGTACCCAGAGTATAGTAGACACAATTTAATAAATAGGTTTTTTCTCTCTTTTCCCCCCTACCGTGCTATAAAGTTGTTCATAATATAGAACCATCCTGTTGGCCCTCAAATTTAAAACTGAGCGCTATAACTTCCTCATTGTGGGGGCTAGAAAACAGACACAACAGATATCTTTTCCTTTCTTCTTGCCTCCTCTAAGACAAAATCTGACTTACAGTATGAGTGTCACTGAGGGAGGGGGAAAATTGCCACTGGATCATAGAGGCTATACTTTCTGCTATTGCACTGGTTGTAAGGAAAAAGTTAGGATGAATACTTACCAGGGATCCATTATTGCGTTTCAGAATGGAAGAAAATTGAGTCATTGTAAATAAAGATGGAAGAATGTAAACAAAGATATAAAAGAGAACATGGACAAAGAGGGGGAAATTAGACTATTTGGATTGATAGGCCATCCTTATTACCCTGTGTGTCCTGGCCTCAGTAGTGAGTGTACCTAAATTAAGAATTTGAATCACAGCATCCTTAAATATGGGGATTGGGAAAGACCTTAAAGATTACCTATTGTCTTGCTACTCAAAGTGGCATCCACTAATCTGCAGTATGGGCATCGCCTGTAGTATGTTAAAAATGCAGAATCTCAGACCCCATCTCAGAATTACTGAATCTGAATCTGCATTTCTATAAGATTCTCAAGTTATTTTTATGCACACAAAAGTTTGAGAAGCGCTGACCAGGCACAGACCCATCCCATTCATGTAAGCTTCAGATCTGACATGAATATCTTACATTTTCCTCTGAGATCCTGATAGAAAGCATTCATCGAAGACGTGAACAAGGTTGAGGACAGGGTTCTTCAACATGCTTCTGAAAAACTCTCTCAAGCCTAATCTAAGTACTTCAATCAGCATATTGTTACACTTTTTAAATTCACCTAATTATCATCACCTGAAATATTTTTGCTTCATCTTTTCCTCAATATCATAAGACATGTCCTCTGGCATTTTAATTGTGTGCTATATCATGCATACAGAAGAATATATTTAAAAGATATATATATTTGAAAGGGTAATTATCATGCAAACACCACCAGGGTTAAAACATAAATCATCTCTGGCATCTCTCTCCA
>NW_012155285.1:2370435-2372273 GCF_000956105.1 Propithecus coquereli
AAAAAAAAAAAAAAAAAAAAATACATAAAGAATGCATTATAGCCAAGCAGTGATATAAGCTATCACTCTAATGATTTATACTAACAGTAAGGAAATGTACAGAAACAGTAAGTGTGCTCAAGGTAAAACTTTGAGACTAAGATTTTTAAAAAGTGAGAAAATAGAATCAATATTCTAAGTCACTATCTTCTGATTTGAAAGTCAGAAAATGCTGCCTCTCACCATAAAAAGAATAATTAAATATTTTTATAGCAAACGGAGAATATTTCTCTAATCATTCTATGAGGCATATGTCTCAGATTGGCATTTGAACATTATTAATATTGTTGTAAATACAGAAAAGAACAGTTTGGACGAGGAAGTTATAATTGTTGGAAAACCACTCTGGAGAGTCTTAGCATTGATACAGAACTTTATTGAAATGATTTTGTGTATTGTATTTCTCTATATTAAAGGTATGCCCATACCTTCCTATCGGTGAATACCTTTAATATGTGGGTGTGCTTGTATCTCTGGGCCTTTTTAAAATATACTCTGCTTCTCTAATTTGTCCCAACTCTAGTGTTCGTTCCCTCATATCATCAACTTAGCCATTGATATTTTTTCTCTGTTCTGTACACAGTGGAAACTCAACAAATATGTTTGATACATTAGCTGGGGAATTAACTCAAAATCACCAACATTCATCCAAAATCAGAGTAGACCTCAATCTGGCTCTTTCTTTTTGGCCACTGTCCCCGGGTAAAAATTAAGGCAATAAGAGAAGTGAGGCAACTGAGGTGCTGGATTTTGTTGGTCATTGTTTCTGATTAATCACTTTATTGATCGATGCAATATATATTAAGTTTCCACCATGTCAGATGTCAGCCTAGTGTTCTGACTAAGTCAAGACCTGTGAACTGCAGAATAGAAAGACTGCAGGGTAGAAAAATAAGAAGGAGAAAACTGCAATGCAGTGGCCTGGAGAAGTTACCTGCAAGAGCAGTTAAGCAAATCGCATCTAGAATAACAAAACTGGGTCAGTGACTTGGTTAGAAAGGGCAGCTGTCTTCATTCTAGTCCATTTCTCTGTCTGGAATGCTGAGTTGATGTTTCTATCACACCTTTCAGCCTCCACGAAAGACAGTTGAAGCTTACATTTCCGTTGCATTTTGCATGGAAGTGCACTGTATTGTATTGCATTGCATCACATTGCATTTGCATTAATATCCTCATTTTCAAGGTCAAATAACTAAGATTTCTGGAAGGAAGTGATTTCTCCAAGGAGACAAAGCTGGGAAAATGGTGAGCTTAACCACAAATCTGAGTCCAAGTTTGTGGTGTTTGCCTTTCTGCACACAGCCTGATAGGAAGCTATGTGGTCGTGCTTACTCCCAGGTAAGAATCCCATGTTTCGGGGTCTGGATTTGCATTGAAAATTGTTCAACATGGGTGGAAAGCAAAGATTAAAGAAAGGGTGGGAGTGACACATATTCTTTCTCTATTTTGGAGTTAATGTGGAGAAAAGAAAGTGTTCATCCCTAACAATATATCATTGGCCTTTGTGAACTTTAAAAGAGAGGAAGCCAGTCTGTCTGGTTTCTATGGTTATGACCTTGAGCACTTAGATGCTAATTAATCCATCACTATGCTTCTGTACATGTCTTAAGCTATACCAGTCAGCAAAGGAATTTTGCACTATGCAGCCTTTTCTTCCAGCAATCTAAACACCTTTAATTTTTTTACTAGTTATACAAATATTAACAAATAGTTTCAAATATCTTTAACAAAAGATAAGTAAAAGAGAAAATAAAAGAAGAAAATAAAGATGTGACTATATGTATGCTAGTGATTATGAT
>NW_012155285.1:2377388-2380063 GCF_000956105.1 Propithecus coquereli
TATGCATATATATGATAAAGTTTAATTTACAAATTAGGCACAGTAAGAGATTAACAATAACTAATAATAAAATAGAACAATTATAGCAATATACTGCAGTAAAAGTTATGAGGATACAGTTTCTCTCTCCTCTCTCAAAGTATCTTACTGTGCTGTACTCACCCTTCTTCATGTGAAGGTGTGAGATGATACGATGCCTACGTGATGAGACAATGTGAAGTGAATGACGTAGGCATTGTGATGTAGCATTAGGCAGCTACTGACCTTCTGTATTCCTTCTGTGTAACCATCACTAACTTGCAGTAAACGGTTTGATGTTACTCGTTTCCGGGGACCCCTTGCTGAAGTCTTCTGTGGGCTCAGTGCTGTGTGTCACAGCAAGCTGCCTTCAGTGAGAACATGTTTTCTGTTCATGTCTTCCACCCACAAATTTAATGTCTTTTCCATCTTACCTAAGCATGTACCATGCACGGTAGCATAGCTTTGGCAGTTTGTAGTGAGACAACAAAACAAGTGTGAGTTTCTTTTTCCTTCTTCACAATTTCATGACAGAAGACTCGCTCTTAATGTAGATCTTAGCAACCTGAACATATATATATTTTTTTTCTTTCCTTATTGAAGACATTCATCTTTTCACTTAAAGGAAACACTTTTTGGCTTCCCTTTGGCATATGAGAATTGCTAGCATCACTACTGGCATGCTTTGGGGCCATTATTAAGTCAAGTAGGGGTTACCTGAACACAAGCACTGCGGTACCAGGACAGTCTACCTGAGAGCCAAGACGGCCAAGTAACTAACAGGTGGGGAGAATCTACAGTGTGGATCCACTGGACAAAGGGATGAGTCGTGTCTCCAGCAGGATGGGGAGACCCAGCATGAAACTTTACCATGCTGCTCAGAAGGGTGTGCAACTTAAGACTAATCAATGGCTTATTTCTGGAATTTTTCCATTTTAATATTTTCGGACCACAGTAGACTACGGAAAACTGAAGCTGCAAAAAGCGAAGCCATGGATGGGGGGGACTACTTCCATTTCTACTTCCTCACCTAATGCTTTCGCCTTTCACCTGGCTGCCCATGACCCTCAGGCTGGCTTGTTAGCGTCATCTCTTTCTCTTTGTAAATTGTGTTTCTCTTGGTCCTCTTCTCCTAAGTATTTCTCTCTTTATACACGCATAATTTCTCAGAAACAAACAAAAAAATAAATTTCTTACCATTTTTCTGACGTAAAATTTGACTCAGTACCATTGAGCTGACATTGCAAGCACTGGAGAAGAGAGTTCTAGGGCAGCGGTTCTCAAAGTTGAGGGTGTATCTGTTAAAGAAAAAATTACTCTATGATACTGTTAAAGGATAGTAAGGCAGAGTTTGTTTAGGGGGACTATCATGACAGATGCAGGGACCATTGCAATGAAATTGTGCAGTGGGGGAGAGAGATTGGGCTCAACTCCAAATACAATAAGGAAAAGTGAAGGTTTATAGCCAAGGAGAAGGATGGGGGTTGGTGATAGAAAATTATGAAGCAGAAACATCGGGGGTAAGGGGCATTCTGGCTAAACTGACCTGACAGGATTCTTGCTAAAGACAGGCCAGGGTGATCAGACATCACCTGGAGGGTGGTGGAAGATGAGGAACCTGGTCAGATGTTGAGGGCCCTCAGATACCAAGGATGGGGGATGGGGTGTTCTGTCCAAACTGATTTAGGCAGATTCTTGCTAAAACTAGACAATGCAGACACAAACACAGAAGTCCAAAAGTTGAGGCTGGGTTGAAAAACAACCTCAGAAGAGCCTGAGTATGATTTGTCAAGGAAAGACTCTGTCACAACAGACTCAACCTGAGAGGTTATTAAAACAGATATTGCTGGGCCCCATGCCCGAGTTTCTGATTCAGAGAATCAGAATGCAGAGAATTTGCAGCTCTACCAAGCTCTCAGGTGATGCTGAGGCTGTTAGTCCAGGGAAAACCCTTTGAAAATCACTGTAGTAGAGGGAAACATCAGAACCTTCTGGAAGATTGATTTCCTTGATTCAGACTGGCCCAACTCATCCGCATACTTTGTTATTATAAATAATAGTTGGAGCTGTTAGTGTGGATTCATGTGTTGTCATCTTCCAAGTAAGTATTTCAATGGTATCTTATATGTATTAGGAAAAACCGTAATATCTCAATATATTTCTCTGCAAAATAATGAGTTTCTTATTCATCTATGACACAGATAATAAAGGGGGGAAATGATTTAAGGAAAAAAGAAAAGAAAAAGCATTTACATTTAGCGAATATACATTTTGGCATACAAGAATAATAAAACATCATGATGAAGCCGTTCAACTCTTGTGAGAAATATGCCACCCCCTGTTTTGGGGGAGGGAGTGGGGCAAAGGCACAATGTGTGCAACAGCAAATGATTCTGCAGAGGAAGGACTTCCCTGTCCCTGATAAGGTAGCTCACGCTCAGATACCTTGAACCAGTATTTTATTATTAGTCACTTCACGATATTTTATCTCTTAATCATTTTTAAGGGAGTGAGAAAATTAAAGAGTGAAAAGAAAAATTTCATTGACTGCAGAAGCAGTTTATTCTAGTAAGAGAGAGTGCCTGTTGCAATTAGGCCTTGAGTGATGGAGCTGCTGACAGATCTCTGCAGTGTGCCAAGACTCAGCCAAGGCTCAG
>NW_012155285.1:2382290-2386001 GCF_000956105.1 Propithecus coquereli
ATTAAATTAGAATTTTGGAAATTTCCCCTCCCACCACACACACACACACACACACACACACACACACACACACACACACACACACAGAGCTATTTCCCTGCTTAAGATACATTGCTGACTCATGTGACCCCGAATAATCAAGCCACTCTTTACGAATAGTTCTTAGCATATTCAATGACCTAATGTAACACCGCTCTTTTGATGACTAGTTCCATTTTTACAGATGCCTGGCTGTAAACAAGGAAATTTGTGAGGTCACCTCTATGGATTTTCTTTATATTGCACCCAAAAAAGGAGAGTGTGTTTTTTTCATACTCACTTTTTAACTATGTTTTTTAGTATCTGTGATAAATTTTCTGGGATCTGTCATGATTTTATGCTGAGCACATTGTCCAAAGAAGTCCCTGCTTCTGCCGAGAATAACCCAGTCAAGGACAGAGGGTAGGTACATCGTTATAATGAAATGCAAATTTCTCATTAAAAGGCAAATCCTTCATCTCAAAGGTTGAACAGGATGCAACTTCAACTTGACTGGTGAGAATTCTTTGTTAAGGCACTGAAAACATATTCCAACTGAAGACTATTCTTAGGATCTGAATCATTTTCATGTGAATGAATTAGAAAAATTTGGGTGCACTTTAAGCCCATGTCCTACAAAAAAAATCATTGTGAGATACTTAAACGTCAGCAAATGTGTTGACATCCATTATAATTCCTCCTTTGTTTACTATATTTCCCATCCTTCGTTTATTATGTGTATCGGTGAAATGCTTCATCAATATAGACAATACCAGAAGTGTTGCTATTTCGCAGCACTATTTTGGCTTTCTGAATTTTCCTGAATTTATTTTCCCTATGGAAATAGGAATCCCATGGATTCTACTCTCAGCTTCTAGTATTCTCACATTATTCAATCTCCCTGGATGGATGTGGCCTTAGTTACAGTCTATAAGCTGATATCTCTGCAGTTTTTATCTTGTTGAAGAAAAAAATTATTCATGACACTTGGTAAAGACAGTAATGAAGACCCTATTCAAGGGGGACCATCTCAATGGGGTTTTGCACTGCTGGAGAGAGATCGGGCTCAACTCTGAACACAGCACGGGCAAGGGCGAATTTATAGCCTTGGAAGAGGGGTCAGTGGATGAAAAATTACTAAGAGAAAACGTCAGGGATAAGGAGGCTTCTGGCTAAACTGATCTGACAATAATCTTGCCGAAGCCAGGCCAGGGTGATCAGATATCACCTGGGGATGGTAGAGGATGATGAACCAGATTAGATATTTAGGGCCCTGGGGAGAGGAAAATCTTGCTCTAACTGGATTTTGCAAAGATTTGCACAGATTGGCCTAGGAGAAGGTTCAGGAACCTTACTAAAGTTTGCTTAAACAAAGGATCTTCATAGTTTCCCTCTTGTTCAGGGGAAGAAGACACATTTCTTTTTTCCTTTAAACAGTGTAAGTTCATTTTATCATTCAGTTGCCTTCATTAAAGATCAGCTAAATCATCTGTTGAGACTTGGTAGTAGAGAATATTTGCTGTAGGATGCAAGCAGTTAGTCATGTAATGAGTGAATTTTCTTTGAAAATAACAAAACACAAAGATGAATAGTTAGAAACCCAGTTTCTGAGTCCAGAGGACAGGGTCAATAAAGATTTCTAGATGTTAGACTCAAAGTATCTTTCTTAGATGGTGGAGTAAGGACAGCAGTGACAATCTGAGAAATTTTCTGATTTGCAGTTTGAATGTGTTCAGTGAAGTCATTGGGTATCCTAGTGAACTTTCTGAGTGACCCACACAGCAGCAGGCATGAAAGTAGTCCATATATGATTTGTTATGGTGATTTCCTTGAAGTTTATATTAAGTCATTCAGTTTCTGTTTACAGGGCTTTGGAAAAAGGGCTACTTTCATTTTTAATGATGTTAAGTCAGAAAGATAGGACAAATATTGGAATGTTAGTTTCAAGAGTTGCAGCCAGATACTGGAGGAAACTAGAATTTAAGATCCTGTCCAGTTTGCAGATAAAAAACAAAACCTTAAACAAATGAACAAGACTCGAACGTAACACCCACCAAGGTGTGCTATAATTTTGCATTGAAACATACTTTGTCTCTCTATAGTCACCCCCACTTCTATCAAATATAATTGCAATAAGACTAATTGTTCACAAAATAAGTTTTGTCTCGTTAAACTTGGCCTGATTATTTACATAAATCCAGCATAAATGGTCATTGACTACACAGGTCTTTTTTTTTAGCTTGCTTTGCCGGTATTATTCATAAGGGAACTCAGATTAGACTTTTAAAAGCCTCTCAAGGCTAGGAAGTTAAGCCAGGGACTTGCCACCAGACTTTGCCTTTAGTGCCTATAGATTTGATGACTTCTCTTCTTGAGGTCCCCAGGATATTCTGAAGTTCCTAGGCCTGCCAGAAAGTGACCCTCCTTACTCACCTCCTGTAATGCGTTGAACCCTGTAAGCCAAGTATCTTGGCTTTTCCAAGGGTGTTTGTAAGCATTAGTTAGATCCATAAAGTCAACTTTAGTTTCTTAAAGCTAACTGGTCAGATCTGATTTTATACATCATTTTCAAATATATTCCAGTCAAAGCCTTGGTACTATAGCCAATGTTTCCAAATATGCCCTGTTACAAGGAGAACAAATTCTCACTGAACTTACGCAAATAATTATATTGCCATGACAATAAGAGCACTCAAGAAGAGTTTCTGAATTCTGGAGGGATCAGGTAGGGAGAAAAAGTAATTGTTTCATCTTTTTTCTGAAAATGTATTTTACCAAATGGCTGTCAGTCATAGATAGCTTAATAGAAAAGGAAAGCTTCTTTAAATCTGGAAAAAAACATTCAAATACCAGTAAAGTTTCAAGCAGAAAAGCCTAAAAATTATAATCATCTTGATCAGTTCATTCAGTTTCATGTAATTAGTTTTTGTTCTGCTTGATCTTGGGCTAGCAATTTTATGAATCCATCAGTTTTCTCATTAGTTGTGGAAATGCTTACTTCAGCGGCATGGTCCCAAAGTTATCAGAGATATGTATTTCAGAGTACAATATGTGTCAGAGTATTTTTCATGAATCTCTTTGAAGATGAGGCATTTGGCCTAGAGTTGAATACAAGTGCTTCCAGGGATGAATCAAAATAATAATCTATCTGTGGGTGACAAAAGACTTAAAATGGTTGAAGTTTAAAATCTGATGAAAGTTTATTTGATAAGGAAATTCAGTTATTTCTGTGCCATAAGATGTTTAAAATAATAACTTGAATAATGACTGATAGCATTGTATCAGGGCACATAAAATTTCTAGGAATTTCATAAAATTTCTGGAACACAGATTAATAATGTACACTCATGCAAACATAACATAAAAAAGGTATAGCATCACTTCTTGTTTGACAATGCTTCCCATGCAATTTAGTACGTGTCATAAAATGAAATATTTTTGAACATCTCTCATTTCAAAAGGTGAAAGAATAAATCCTTCGATATTTTCCAGGGACCATCTGACAAATCTCAAAGTTAGTTCTAGGTCAGAAAGACTTCATTTTCAATTTGATTTTGGAAAGTTTGTCAAAAAGTATAAAAGATTCGATCACTTAATTAAATAGGCTCATAAATTACTATGAAATAATACTTAGGTTCCCTTAGATAATCAAAAGCATGATAAAGTTTGCATAAAACATGGGAAATTATTTTT
>NW_012155285.1:2386061-2387417 GCF_000956105.1 Propithecus coquereli
TGTCCCCACCCCCATTCTTGTCTAACACATGATTATAGCACCTATTAGTAAAAATTTCAGGCCCAAATAAGAGACAAATGCAAGGCTACAAAAAGATGTTTGAGAGAAGGCAGAAACCACAGAAATACTCAGTGCTGGTCCAGCTACCATTTTGACATAGAGAAAAAATATATTAATTAGCTGAATCCTATCCATCTGCCTACAACTTTCATGCTTTGCCCTTCCGTACTGTCATGATCTAGTATTACAAGGCTCATGCATCTGGATGTGGAGTTTTCAGTAAGTGTAATTGTTCTTCATGCTTAGATTCATGTGCAAAAGGCTAGGCATATGGCTGGAGTGGTGTTTGCAATGTGAGCAGCACAAACTCCATGCTAAATCCAAGGATGAAAAAAGGCGAAGACCTGTCTGACTTACTAGAGAGGTGCAGCCAAGACAGTGCTCCTGGAGCCGCGTGCTGCTAATTTGCATGGAGGCAGATGCCCACATGGTTGTTCTTAACAATCAGGCATAAAAGAGCACACCAGGCTCCAAAGATCACCAGAGAGAATGGAAAAAGTACAAAGCATCCCCTTTTTGTTGACAATCCAGAGGCTTTCTCACTCTCAGCTTCCTGGAATCTCCATGAAAATGAATGTGAAACATTCTTTAATTACAACATTCCAGATCCACCCAGTTCAGGCTAATGGGATTTCCCATTATACTGGGAGGAGGTTTACCTAAGTAACCTTTGAGAGATAGTTTACTATAGTTGGCTACAAGTTGATTCCAAACTTGAGAATTCCATATGCAAATTAGACCAATTGGTTTCTTGATACTATTATAATTCTGTCTTTTTCTGTTCAGAAAAGACACATAATTCCAGAAGAAAAGATTTTTGGCTGATAAGACACATACCATTCTTTGTTAATAAGTGATTTTTGAAAAGATATTCTATGTTTAGGCAATTGCAGAATAAAACAAAACAAAATCAAACACTTATTCTTCCTTCAAGGAGTTTCCAGTAAAGAAGAGAAGAAACAAAGCTAATGACAATACCATATAATAATTATAAACGTCATAGGAGTGATTCAGAAAATACCACAAGACTTAAGAGGAAAGAGATTTCTTCCAGTTTCAGGCTCTTAAAAATTTTTATGTCACTTCTAACCTTTTGTTTACTGCGGATAAGAAATTTTCTTGCAAACAAACTTATCTCACACAATTCCGATGTTTCCTCAGAAATCGTAGGGCTTTAATGGTCATATTTATTCAACTTAAAAACCTGTCCATTTTAGTATAACCAGGAAATGTATTAATTTGTCAAAATTATCCTTAATGCAATATGCTGTTGCTTTATAAATAGGTGTTCATTTT
>NW_012155285.1:2391592-2396449 GCF_000956105.1 Propithecus coquereli
CCAGGACAACCAGTCATTCTATTATAGGACAAAATTATTCTCTTTTAACCTTAACAAAATTGAGTATTTCATACCTCTATATTTCCTCATCTAAAAAACACGTCTTATTTTCCTTGCCTACTTTTCATACACAGTTGTTTTCCTTCACTCTTATTATTCCTAGTAGTTTTAATTACATATATGGAGTCAACATTAATAAGTGGACAATTGTGAATTGTCTTTCACATACCAGGATTCTATGGCAAACTGGCAATTGTTATGAATATACCATCGTACATTTCTTATAAGCACATACTTCTTCATAGCATAATTCCTTATATTTATTAAGAGACCCAAATATATTTAGTTTCACTATACTGTATGAAAAGATTCAAAAGCATATATCCTTTAATTTATACTCAGTAATAAATATTTTGGTAGTTTATCTTATTTAGGAATAATCTAGATTTTTAATGAATATATACTACGTAACTTAGGAAAACTCTAAAGTTGCAAGTTACCAAAAAAGATTTTATCAGAGATTTACTCAAGTAACATGTGGACTTGAGAATCATTTGGGTTAGTTTCCATATTATATTTCTTGGAGTTTTAGGAATATTTAATTTACATAAGTGCTCATTTATCTTTAAGCCAAAGATAAATCTTGCAGGTTCTCACTCATATGTGGAAGCTAACTATTAAAAACAAGTGATCTCATGGAGACAGAGAGTAGGATGACAGTTACCAGAGGCTGGTAAGTGTAGTGGGAAGGTGGGGATAAAGTGAGGATGGTTAGTGGGTGCAATTCGAATAAAAATTTTAAAGGGATTTTATAAATTAATTTGGTAATACCATCTGGATGTAGAAAGATATTGCATATACGTAACAGATGTACATACACATATATAAATATGTATAAACAGATAAACAGATATTAGCAAAGATCTTATAGCTTTCATTCAAAAATTTTAGCCTTGAGTCAGTAAAACACAGTAATACAAAACCCACTGGTTTATATGAAATAGTTAATGCTGGTCTTTTGTCCACTTTATATTTTTATCTGAATTGTGTTTCTGACAAAAATTAGACAAGGTGAGGTTACATACTCAATAAGGGCTAAAACTTTTTACCAATAGATGGAGAGAAGACTTTAATATTTTCATTTGCCCTAATGTGTAATCTTATGGAGGCCATGGACTATCTTTAAGACTGAGGATACATATAGCAGCTGTCTGGATGTCTCCAAAGCCCGTCTTAGTGGATGACATATCCAGTCTCTTTCCAATTAGACTTTTTATCTTTCAGCCTTGGGTGGTTGTTTTTGAGAGACCCTGAGTCCCTTAGGAGCCTCCAGTGGAGGGTAGGGGGCCTAAAGTTCACGTGACTGTGGGGAGCTGAGGAACTGAAGCGGGAAGGAAAAGGTCTGGCAGGAATCAGCCAGGGAATGGGTGGGGTATGGGTTTGAAGGGGACATAGCAAAGGTGGTAAGAGGAGGAAGGAGGAGTGGAGATGATGGGGGAGAAAGATCGTAGAGGAGCCAGTTTGGAGATATCTTAAGTTTCCCAAAAAGGCCACTGACATTCTAAATCATCCTCAGCAGAATTAAGCCAACAAGAAGGAGGTGGACAGCGTTGGCAGAGTGTACGTTATCAAGGGTTAGAGAAGACAGGATTCGGTTGACTGAAAAGTTCCCACAAGGGAAGCAGGACCAAATAGAAAGAACAAAAAGACCTCACAGCGGGCTAGGAGGAAAGCCTTCCAGCCCAGGGAGTCAGAGAATAATCCCACTCAAGAAGGAGAATCAAGAAAAAGAGATTTGCAGCCCAAGGAGTCAAGGAATAATTCCCACTCAGAGCAAGAAGCCAGAAAAAAGATTTTCCAGCCCAGGAAGTACCTTTTGAAAGAAACCTGCTACCAGAGGAAACTTCTAGCACATATATCTCATCAGATTGTTTTAAATATCTTCAATGGCAACTATTCCAAATTCCTTAGGATGGTACACAAGACGTTTCTGATGTCTCCCTGGGGTTCATTCTTATTTCCATTCTGGATGAGCAATAGCTATCAGGTTGTATTGCTCAAACTGCTTTTTGAGTGGGTGGTGGGACTCATTGCCCTTTTAAACTGGGAGGAGTTTTCGATTTTTCAAAATTGGGTATCCCAGTCCAGAGTGTCATTCCATTCCTTTAAAGCCTAACCCAGTATTTCGTTGCAAACAGCTCCAATAAGATCCAAGCAACTGCCAGTTCCTGTTCTGATGAAGTGTTGTCTTTGGTGTGTGCGTTATTATTGGTGTTTTTTAATAATGCATTGACATGGCAATATGCATTTGAAAAAACCTCCCTCTAAATACTCGTTTATGTAACTAATTACAGTGGCTTCAAATAGCCCTGATCTTTCAGTCAAAGCAGACACCCACTTACCAAGTTAATCATGCTTCCGCAAAGTACCTCCATGTAAATGAAGGACGTTAGATTGTTTTCATAATCTCTCTAAAGAAGAGAGCCTCTCGCTTTGTTTGTATGGCATGTATAGTCACCTTGAATTTTCTAACTACTTGAAAAATTATAAAGAATTAATCTGTAATGCAGTAAGGGAGAATGACAGACAATGTTTTTAAGAACTATGGACCAGCCTTTTACTTTTATATTTCTGTGCCTATAAAACAGCTTTGTTTTAGCAAGTACTCTCAAAAATTTGTTTTTTGTCAAATGTGTTGAGGGCAACATCTATATGTACCCTTTTTTGTATTTGCATTTCTCACTGTGTATTTTTCTCTGTCTCTTCACTTTAACACAATCAATTCCTTTGACTTAAGATAGCTGCTATTAGTGAAGAAGATTAAATACACCGAATTTATATTAACACTGTGCTAGACACAGTGTTCTGAATGGCATTCTTGGGCAAACATCAGTGATGCCTATGACATGTTAACATTTATATCAGAAAGAATGTTTAACGTCTATAGCTAGCATGAAATATTGTACTGAAACAAATATATCAAAATCAAAATTTGCCACAAATTATTTTGATGAAATTGCATTCTGAGCGATCCAGTAGGGAGTTCAAATAATGGGGCAGCAAACACAAAGTGAAACCACATGAGTACAGAATCGCCTCATCTGGCTTTTGCGTGTTGCCATTTTATATATGAAATTTAAACATAGGTGATTATGAGAGAGTCTCCTTCGTTATGAGAGAGTCTCCTTCGTGCCTCCACCAGATTCTTTTAGTTACAGAAGGACCCCTCAGTGTGGGGACTTCTGTATTGTGGAATCAGCAGGTTTAATTCTTGCTTCCATCTCATAACCTTGCCTGCAGAGAGTGCCACAAAGTTGCAGGCACTCTTTCCACTATGAAATTTGTCACAGCCAAAAGCCCCATCTGTTTGGTGCTTGAAATAAAAGCAGATGGCAGGACCGATATAAAGGTCTGACTCTAAGTCCCAAGGGATCATAGGATCCCTATCGTGAAGGAGGATAAACTCTGTTATCTCAGTCGTCCCAGTAGGTTTGCCCTGACAATGAATTGTTTCCCAGCTTAGAGAAAGCCCATGTACAGGTGGTCATTTGGAATGTATTAGAGGAAAATTTGAAGCGACTCACTTAGGTTTCTCTTTAAAATATCAGATGGAGTCTGTATTTCCAACTTGTGTTGACCTAGGAGCAAATTTTAGGTCACATAGAGATTGGACCTCCAGGACTGGACCATACACAGTTAGGATCTTTTGTTCCTCTTTTTGGCTAACTATACCCTACTTAGGGAGTCTGGGAAGCTTTCTGTAGGGTAAGCTGAGAGTTGATGAAATGCTTTTGGTGTGAAGAACCATGATTTTTTTTTATTTATTTTATTTGAGATCAGTGAATCATTCAACCATCATTTTGTAATTAAATAATAACTGTTGATAGAACCCTACAAAATAACACCCAGGGTATCATCCCTCTTCAAATATAGTCAAACTTAATTCTCATAATAAAGCTTATGAGCTATACAGTCCCATGTCAGAGCTAAAAAAATGGCTTAAAAAAATCTAAGTCACTTTCCAAAAGTCACAGCAGTAATACGTGGTCAAATAAACATTCAAGCCCAAGTTCTCTGAACTTTAAAGCCAAATCACTATTGCCAGCCATAGTGCCTGGGATGCTGAAGTGGTTTTGCCATCACTGCTATAGTAACCAGGTCATGTGACCCCTAGGTGCATTGTGGGTCTTTCCCCTAACTACTGAAGAAGAGGTAGAAGAGATTTCAATCTATTTCTTAACATTTTTCAAAAGCAGGTTTGGGGGAATTCTCTATGCTAAAGTTTTGTCCTTTAAAAAGAAAGGTGGTGATTTATGTTGATTTATTGTTGAATAAAAAACCTTGGTCGTCAAAATATCAAAAAATAGGCTGCTGAAACTAAGCACTGTACTATTTTGGAAAATTCAGAAGTAAATTAAAACCAACCTAAAAGAGGAGTGCAATTTCAATTAGTAGTCCTGTCTCTAAAGCCCGTGAAATGGGGATAGGTGATATCAGAACTGACACAGCTAAGAAGGATATTGACGTGTGATTGGAAGAAGCAGCATTCGTGTTTATCTAGTGGATGTAGTTAAACTCCCCAGGGCTGAAATGTGGGATGTCTTGCTTAAAATTGGCCTAATTTTCAATACTAAATTTGCAGTGATAATTGCTTTCATTATAATGAGACTGCCTACCTTAATATTTCTCCTTATGATATAAAAATCTAAGTAGATAAATGTCAAAACCTTTTGGGGTTATCTAGTCATATATGCTTTTACTCATTGTAACCTAAAACCCCTTGACTTATTAAGGTTACCAAATCTCCCAAACAAAAATGGGGCTATATAATCAAACAAAAGATTTTAATTTGTAAAT
>NW_012155285.1:2396799-2399530 GCF_000956105.1 Propithecus coquereli
AAGTTTTTAATTTTTTTTTAATTTTACCTTTCAAAGGCATCTAGTTGCTCCTTTGCTAGATATCCGACAGTATAGAATTTAATACAAAGACTAGTCCACACACCTGACATCGCATCAGCCCAGAAAACGTTAACACACTTGCAAAGGTGAGCTGTTATACCCTCACATCTTATTCTGAGAAAAGTAATATTTAACCCCCCTGTGGAGCACAAGATAGAAGAGTGCTTACTTTCTTGGCTTTATTAAAAGGCTCCCAATTATTTTAATATCTCTGAGGCTAAATATCTTGGTTGTAGGAAGGAAAGCTTGTATGGATCTCATTAGAATGCATATCACACACTGTATTTTCAAAGCATGTCTGTCCTTTTGGGGATTAAAAAGAAAATAATTGAGTGAAGATAAAGTGGACTTAAGCAAGTATTGTATTCTTTATCTAGCATTTTACTGATGTAGTTCAATAATTATCCCTCACTGTGTCTTTGAGGTAATTATCTTTCAAATAAGGGAAAGACAGTGATGGGGGAGGAGAAACAGGGGAAAAGGGTGAGAAAAGGAGAAAGAGCTAAGGAGGGGGAGGGGAAAGGGAGAAAGGAGATAGAACAATAACGGAGGATGTTCACATAAGACTATCTCAGTATTTTCAAAAGAAATACAAGAGTCACTTTTTTTTTTATCAAAGGATTAAGACACAACTAACTTTACCCACAACTTCAAATAAAGGATACACTATTGATTCCATATTCTTTCATAATATGTCCATTCCTTTACATTTCCTTGAGATATGTGCCCATGTTTGTTTCTTTTACCTTGAAAAAGGTACCACCTTCATTCCTTATCTTCAGTAAACTTAGAAGTCTAGTTGGAGTGATAAAGAAGGATACACACACAATAATAGTTAATGTTAATAAAATGTGTTAATTATCAGAAGAGGTCACTTTGAGTGAAAATTTGATACTTTAGAAAGTAAAGCAAAATAAAAATTAGAAAAGTGGAATTCATAAATGGCAACAGTACTTCCAAACTACATAAATTAATGGTAAATTTCCTGGAAATTTTATTCAACTTCATGTTCTAGACCTCTGCAATTACAATCGTCTGTATAATCCAAAAAAAACCCACAAAAACTATAATCCAAAAAAAACTCTTGTTTAACGTGATGGTTTATGGAAAACAAATACCCCCCCCCCGATTATTGTTTGATCGATCAAATGATTTGGGCATTGTTATCAACTTAAAGAAAAAACATGCACAGGGCAGAAAGTACAAAGAATCTCATAAGAGCCAATTTAGTACTAAAGTTCAGTATGAGGAAAGTGATATTGAGCCACCAAGGTCTCCATCATCTTTTCTTTGAAAAGAAAACACCATGTAGCTAAGCACAAGACCAGATCAGCTCAGGAGTTAAGTGTGTGTTAGCACTTTTCTCTATCATTAGCAGACAGAAATATGCTTGTGCTCACCTATAACTTTAAGTAGAATACTATCATTCATTATATCTTAATGGGCAAAATCACAGCCCTTCACGAAGAATGATGAACCGTCACAATTCAAGTTGATTTAAAAGCAGCAAGACAGATTGTTTAGAACATGAGCTTGGGAATATGGAAGTCCTGATTTTTGGTCCTTCTTTCTCTTCCACTGCCTATCTAAGTGACATTGATTAGATGTCATACCTGTTTTATCCCTCCCATTACGATCTATTGTTTGTTCAGTTCTCTTAACACTTGACTTTTATTATTTTTGTTGACTAGTTAATAGGATTTTTCTAAAGATAATATTAAATAGCCTAACCATGAAAGTAGAAATGACCTATAATCTTATACCAATTATGAGCCAATGTATTTCCTTTGACTATTTAGATGTACATATTTATTTTTACATGGTCGAGACCACGATGTATTGGTATAACTTTCAGCAGTGTCTTCTGTGTTGTAGTGCTCCATGCTGTTTTATTCTCTTGCCATCTCAAAAGTATAAAGACTTCAAGGAAGAGGGTTTGTCTTCCCTTTATTTGTCCTTATCTTGTTTTCTACATGCAGGCTAGCAATCACCTTCCCAGATACACAATGTAGCTATTATTTGTTTAAATTGATTAGATGTTATAAGAATCATTAGAATGAGTAAAATCACTTTCAACAACTCTCACACTTTTGGGAAGTAAATTTTTATTTTTTCCCAAGTGTCTCTCAGCCTTTCAGAAGGGGTGATTCTTTGAAAAAAGCCTAGGTATAAGGAAAATTTATTTTTGGAATAGTGCCCATCCCATATGATCTGAAAAATCTTTGTAGTGCTCATACAATTGGTTAGGTAAGTGCTGCCTTAGACAAAGCTGTGAAGAAGGCAAAAAAATTATGCCGTATCCCCTCTCTGTGCCCATTGCCGTCCTCAAGTCACACCTGAAGCTCATTTTTCACATTGCAGTGAAAGAGAGCTTTTGAATAAACAAATTACCATACTCACTATAAGTGCCTATCTCTAGACAATCAGCCTTCTCTCACTCTCCCACATTGTGTATTCCAATCATTCTCAAAGTCCCAGGAATACACCACGCTTACTGTCATTTCTAGACCTTTGTGCATGCTACCTCTTTGGCCTGGAAGGCCATTTCTCTCCATGTCCACCAACCAAACCCTCCATTTTCACTTGGATAATTGTTATGCATATTTCAGGTCTCAGCCAAGATGCCATCTTTTATGAAAAGCCTTTTTTGTACCCCCTGGGCTACTCCTTT
>NW_012155285.1:2412790-2415100 GCF_000956105.1 Propithecus coquereli
AACCTTTTCTGAACACTATCCTAAATACTTTATATGTGTGAACATATTTGCTCCTAATGATGCCTATATAATTTTTATTTTAGCTGATAAAAAAAACTGACACACACGGAGCTTAGGACCCTTGCACAACATGTCAGAGTTGAGCAAGACAGTTGGACTCTTGAGTTCTCTTCATAATTGCTACTATATTGTACATCCTCTCGTTCAAGTATGGTCACAAATTATCCAAATATATGTGCAATTGTGGTAAGAGAATGAGTATTAGAGTTGGAAACTAGAATTAAGTGATTGGCTGTGCTACTTAGAAGCTATAAAACCTAACTCTTGTTACAGCCTCTCTTAGCCCCAATGTCCTCATTGGTGACGGGAGGCTGCTCCAGTATAACACTTCCTCAGAGTGATTGGAACGGTTGCCTAGGACAATGTAAATAAAGTTCTTATGCCTTGGAACTGAGTCTGCCACATGTGTTAAAAATTTCCAACCAGATCTCAGTTAATTGATATGCTGGAGTGCTCTGTCAAACTTATTTTATATTCTGGTTGGCTAAAGTTTTTATTTCATTTCAACAACACAGAAATCTTGTTTTTTAACCTTCCTCTTTGAAAAAGAATCTGAAATACACCACAGTACTTTCTCAGGTTAGTAATGAGACAAAATAAATTTAACTTATTTTTGATTTAGGGCATTTTGAGAATGACTTTTGATTCTTTAAAAGAAAAGGAAATGCCTTTTAGGAATTTACATTCTCATTATTTTCTCATTTTTACTAAATATGAAGTTGCGGAGTGGAAAATCAAAATAACCGATGTTTTCGTTTAATCCTAGTTTGCGTATACACTTGATACCAGGAATAAAGCAAAGAGATGTAAGTTAGGAAATAAATATGAGGAAAAAATCTTGTTGAAACAAACAAACAAAACCTTCCTGTTGCTTTAGGAATGTCACCATCTACCACAACAGGAAGATTTTCTTTTCAACAACAAAAGACAACTGACCACCTAAAAGTTTCCAATATCTTTGCAGTTTCTGCCTCATTAAAAATCAATGAAATCTGAATTGCAATTCTCTTGGACAGCAACTGTGCTGCCAAATCATCCTGCAGTCACAGAAAGTATCTGAATGTCAACATAGTATATACAGAGAGCAAATATTCCACCTGCTCCCCTATAATTCCAAAGCATCATCGAGTAACCTTTTTCTCTGAACTATTATCTATGACATTAATGTCTCCATCCTCCCGTATCGTTTTTAGAATTTATTCGTTTATTTCTGAAAGTTTATTTTTTTTTTCTACTGTACAGGTATGGATTGGGTGAGAGTAATTTTAAAAGCTGTAAATTAGTAACCTTAAACTGAATAACAACTTAAAACTCAGGAATTTTTTTTTCCTCTCTAGCGTTAGTGTCGTTGGAGGGAGAATGTGATGAGATGCCTTATGGCAGTGAGATAGCACCGTGACCTGTCATTCCATTGATTCACTTTGGAGCAATTTACCTACCAGAAACTGCCTTAGCTGACATTTTCTTACGCTGCATCAAGAACCTGAAATAGTGCAGGGACCTTTTAACTGAGCTCTTTCCTTTAGAGTCACCTCTACTCCCTAAATCATTTTCCACAGTGCAATGAGAATGAGAACTTCCAAAAGTAAATCATGTCGTTCCATTGCTTAAAACTCACCAATGGTTTCGCATTGAAGGACAATTAAGTCCAACTCCTTGGTAAGGTTTCCATGGCCCATACTGAAGAGGCCCTAATCCCTTCTCTAGCCTCAAATCCTATTACTCCCATCAGTTCCCTGAGCATCTTGTGCCATCCTTTGCCTCCAGGTCATGATACATGCAAATCCTTTTCCTGGCACTCCCTAAGTCCCCCTATCTGTTGACTGCCTTAGTGCACATGTTTGGTGTACAGTGAAAATGGAACAGGAACATGTCTGGGGAAAAAGCTATGCTAGACTAAGCAGATTGAGAAAAGGATAAAGTTTGTTTTCTTCTGTGCTAATTTCTACATATGCCTCTTTTCATTTGAGTCCCTGCTATTCTCGGGCACTCTTACTTTTCCTGGTCTTAGCAACGTAGTCTCTAAAAAGTAAACTATTACTTATAGACACCTCGAGGTGAATTCACTCAGTTAACAAACATTATGGAATGTTTATTATATAGCAAGCTTTGTTCTAGGTGCAAGGAAATTACCAGTGAGCAAAACAAGAAAGGCGTCAGCTTTTAGCAAGTGTACATTCTAGCCGAGAACACAGAAAAGGAGCAATTAAATGATTAAATAAGATGATTCCAGACAGAAAACATTAGTAG
>NW_012155285.1:2419565-2421662 GCF_000956105.1 Propithecus coquereli
TTATAGAATAATTATTTTAATTTTTGAAATGTTGTCAGTTCATGCCATGCTTCATTTTTGGCTGAAACCCAATCATAAAACTTGATCCTGCATTAATGAGTTATAATAGATTGCTACAGAAGGAAACAGTGGGAATGAGGGTATGGATGAAATCAAAATATTTATCTACATCTTTCTATGCATGTGGCAATTCTCGTGTAGCTTCATAATACTCTTTGCATCTTTTTTAATCCTGATCATCATGCATGGTATCCCATGTAGCTCTAAATGTTGAATATAAAATGCTAACTTGCCTCTCCACCCACATCAGTTTCACAACCACTAGCACCTATTTCTTCCTTCTTTGAGCTTCTTCACTTAGAGTAAGAATCTGTTCCCTGGAATGTGCATCCTTCTGGTAAATTAAGTCTCCCCTTTTTCTGTTTTCAAGGATGGGAGGAACGGTTTTATTGGACACCAACTGGGCGGGGTAGTGGAAGTACCAAACAGCAAGGACCAGCGGGTCAAGTCAGCCAGAGCCATTCAAATCACCTACTACCTCCAGACCTATGGCTCTGCCACCCAAGACCTCATAGGGGAGAAGTGGGAGAATGAGTTCTCTAAGCTTATGAGGAAGCTCCAGGAGGAGCATCAAGACCTCCAGCTCTACTCTTTAGCATCCTTTAGCCTCTGGAGAGACTTTCATAAGACCAGCATCATGGCCAGAAGCAAAGTCCTGGTGAGCCTTGTGTTGATCCTGACCACAGCCACCCTTTCCAGCTCCATGAAGGACTGCTTGCGCAGTAAGCCCTTCCTGGGCCTCCTGGGGGTACTCACAGTGTGCATCTCCATCATCACGGCAGCAGGGATCTTCTTCATCACTGATGGAAAGTACAACTCCACCCTGCTGGGAATCCCGTTCTTCGCCATGGGTAACTATCCATCCTTGTGGTAATCGGATTCTTACCGGTTTGGGGCAAGGTAGTATATTTCTTGAATTCTCAGGTGAAAATCTGTTTGAATTTTGCATTGGCGTGTCTATGTTATTACGTAAAATTTTACCTGGGGTTATGTCTGTTTCATGTTAATGGGCCTTTTGGGAAATTATGGAATGACCAAACCATCTTCCCATTTAATTTAATGCTATCAAGTGTTTTTAAATAACACAACATTGGGATTCTCTACTCAGATTCTTCAAAAATGGTAGGTCAGGGATTATGAGAGGATTATGAGAGACAAAGTTAAGAAGATCCAAGACCTACTTCAGACAAAACTTCGTGGTTTATGTTTATGGCATCCTCAAGTTGATGATAGTGATGTGAATATTATGAGATGAAAATTCCGAGAACCAATGATATATCCTAACCTCAAAGAACTTCTTAAGTAAACTTTATTAATTAACTTATTTCGGAGTTTTTGCACAGAATATATTCCATTCCCCTACCTCTATATAAACTAAAACCTTCCTGCTGCCAATTAGATGTATCCTCTAATTTTTTTCAGCTCTGGCAAAAATGATTAATGAGCATATTCAGTCAAGATTATCCCTTCTTGTAAGTTTTCTCCCAGTTATACATAAAAGGTCTAGAAAATGGTGTGTGCATGGTGTGTGTGTGTGTGTGTGTGTGTGTGTGTGCGCATATGTTCTCGCAGAGAAGATCAAGTCTGGGAATAAAAATGAGTGAGGGCACAGCAACAAGACTGATGTGTCTTATCAGAAAAGAGATGATAATGGTGATATCTATGGAACTGCCAAAGGGCTCTACACATCAGGTGTGATATAATTCCCTGTGTGTAGCGATTTAGAGAGTCAGCTTTAAATAGCTTTCTAGGTGGTGAGCTGATATGAGCAAAAGAGGCTTCAGCTATGAAATAATTGCTTTTCCCTCCCCAGGTTAAAATCAGCTCTAAATTACAGCTTTATAATTAAATGAAAAAGATGTAGGCATGAGGTCAGAAAGTCTTCTCTGTGACCCAGCCCCTCCCCACCTTTTCTTCACCTTAGCGAGCATTTTCGAGAACATCACAAAGGGGGATTATATTGTGGGTGCTGGGGTCAAACTTCTTTATCTGGAAACCCAACTTCGTTGTGGCCATGTTAAGTTAGTTCATCTTCTT
>NW_012155285.1:2436217-2439249 GCF_000956105.1 Propithecus coquereli
ACTACTTATATGGTGGCTCAGGGCTCCAGGAAAAAATATTGCAAGAGAGCAAGGCAGAAGTTGCAAGGCTGGACATATTCTATGTTTGTATACCAGTCACTAAGGCCAATCTAAATTCAATAGGAGAGCAATGGGACGTCACCTTTTGATAAGAGTGGCGGGGTCACATTGCAGAAGAGCATGTGGAATGGGAGCTATTATTGTGGCCACCTGTGGAAAATGCAGTCTGCCACACAGCCATAATGTGAGTGAGCTGGGAAGTTAAGAGGAGGATTCTAGAGATGCTCGATATACAGGTTTCGAAAAGAGATTATTCTAATGAAAATGACTGTAATTTCATTATTTTGGTGTGGAAGACAAATCTAGGATTGAGGACATTAAGGGTTCAAAGGACTGAGATGCCTGAGAGTGCATTTTCCCTGTGGAATTTGTAATCAACGAGACTTATAACAAGAGTTGTGATGGCCATAGACACATTGAGTTACATATTAAAGTGGGAAGCAAGTGGGAAGCAAGTGGGAGCAACTGACCCTGAAGTCTATAAGTGAATGTAAAAATAAGAGGACTAATTTACATAGCATGTACTAAACACTTCAAAGGGGTGGGCATTTTTATATAGGATAAAGAAACAACATCTGTGACTTCCCATGAGAATCAAAAATAACACCTATAAGAGGATTTTAGGTCCAGTAGTGCAGGAGGAGAAGAAGAATAAAACCACAAAGAGGGTTTCAAGGAAGCAGTGTGCTAAGGGGCAGCCAGTTTTCATTAGAACGAGATGGTAAAGATAATATTTGGAGAAGAGATTTTGGAAGCAGTGAATCTTGGTGGTGACAGACCGATATCCAGATGGCACTGGTTTAGGAAGTTGGGAGAGATGAGAAAATGGTCAGATCAGGAGACGTACAGAACCACATAGGAATGAGAGTCCCAAGCAAAGACCTGGGACTCTTGGGCTTTGATGATTGCTCTATGAAGAAAAAATACGTGACAGTATTATTAATGGTCCCATCAAGGACAGTGATTCTATAAAATTGTAAGTAGGATCGTATCACTTATCTGCTGAAAACCTCCGATAGTTTCCCATCTAAACCAAAGTAAAAGAACACAGACCTTCAGTGGTCTCCAAGGCCCAATGAATCTGACATCTGCTGCTCCTCTGACCTCAGGTCCAATCTTCTTTCTCTCTCCCTCCCTTTCTCTCTCTCCCTCTCTCCCCTTCAGCCAAACTGACTCCTCTCTCCTCTCAAACTATGCCAGGTAGTTTCAGTCTATGCCTAGAAAGCTCTTCTTCAGGTATCTGCAGACTTGCTTCTTAGCTCCTACAGATATTTATGCAAATATCGCCTTCTTGGTGTGCTATCCCTGGCCACTCTCCAAAACTGCAGATGCCTCACTAGTACTTCCTATCTCCTCCCAGCTTTGGTTTTCTCCTTAGAACTCATCATTATCTAAAATACAATATATTTTATTTTCACCTTGTTCATTGTCTGTCCCCACTCAATAGTAAGCCCCAATAGAATGTACCGTTTCGTTGCTGTATTCACTGCTTTCTCCTAGTACTTTAAATAGTACCTGGCCCAGAGTAGGCACTCAGTGAATATATGTGGAATTAATGAATGAATGAATGGACTCACAGTGTTTCTCAAATGGGTTGTGATCTATTAAAGAGTCATTAAATCAACTTAATGTGTCACAACCAGCATTTATGTTTAATTAAGAAGAAGAAAAGAGAAAGGAATAGGAAATATCAGAAGTTACTGCACATTGAAAAGTATTATTGTGTCATACTTTTGTTTCAGTTTAATATATATGTATAATAGGTCATGATGTAAAATGTATTTCTAAAATATGGGCCACAATCAATATTTTTAGAAAAACGCTGTCTAGAAACTTCTTTGAACTAATGCCTTAAGCAGATCATGGTGCCAGGTGAGGATCTACTGATGGAGCAGACAGCTGGGAGAACTCATCAGATGCACGGGTAGCTGCTTCTCTTGAACCTACTGGGAGCAGTACTAGGAAGGTACCAGATGCCAGAGACATGGGAACAGGTGTTACTTCTTGTGCACTTCTATTTCTGTAAGCACAAACCAGCGCAGTGTTTAGCACGTAGCGGGCCCTCTAAGACTTGAAGGTTGGCTAAAATTCTTTAATGATTATGTCATAGCATTACAAATGTTTCTCTTAAGTTGGTATTGCCACAGGGCCTATTTTACTTAGGGTCATTAAATGCATCAAAATTCTTCCCAGAATAACCATAGGACCTTATTATGACATCATGAATTTTCAGTTGAAGCTATTTCTCAACCATGTTAATTTTGGTGATGAACAGGAATGTTCTTTGGAAGAGGCTGGGCAGTGTTGTGATAACATCCCTATGCTTAGAGGCTTAGAGAGGGAAGACTTGGAGTTCAGTCCAGTTCCTGCCTCTTACTGCTGGATGACTTCTTCTCCCTGGCCCTCCTTCATCCTACTTTTTCATAAGAAGAGGAAGTTGGACTGATTGTTCCTTAACATCTCTTCCACGCTCTTTAATGCTCTTAACATGGTCTTTAATCAGTGAATCATTTATCTGACACATTCTATATGTCATGTCATCTAGATTTCGGGCTCATTAGGGACTAGAACTGAATCTACTTGGCATCTTCGCCATTGTCTAAAGTAGGCATTTTTTGAACATTGATGTATTTATGGCTTTGTGACTGTTAAAGTTCCTAGAGAAAGAAAAGTCTTAACTTTTGGCTGCTTTTAGCTTGGATATTTATAATGTCCCTATTTTAATATATGTTATTTTAATATATGTTATTTAATATATGTTATTCTTTAGTTTTAATTTCCTTATCTGTTTATTCCCTTCTTTGTTCTTCTTTTGTAGCTTTGACATAGACCTACTAGGTCGGAGCTTTTTACTGAATTGAGACATTGTCTCACTACCTGGTTTTGCTAGACCTTTTGAAAGAGGTAGAAAAGGAAGAAATCTTGACATGACAAATAAGAAGTTAAATTTTATGCCAAGCATTTGAGGTAGT
>NW_012155285.1:2441599-2445583 GCF_000956105.1 Propithecus coquereli
TTCCCTACAGTGAACTTTCTATATTTTTTTGGTTGTGTTATTTATCTCAGTCTGCTTATTCCTTTGCCCATTCTAATTCTTCTTAATCTATTTCTGAAAGATTGTTAGATTTTAGTCTGAAACTGTCAGTTCTTAGCACGCTGATGGCCAAAGAAAGACCAGACCCACCAAAGTTAGGCAAGCATGAAAATGAGCTTTATTGAGGACAGAAAGATAAGATTACAGAGCAAGAGCAAGATATAGGTTTACAGAGCATGATATATATGCCACAGATGATGACCAGACCCACTGTCACAACAGGGCAGGCAAAAGGAAGGGCAAAGAGAAAGAGAGCTTGGTTATGGTCTGGGTCTTGTTTTATGGTGTCCAGATAGGGACCTCCCTGTGGTTCAAATGTCACCATAGAACCACTTTGATTAGGCAGTTGGGGAGCTGCATGACCTGAGTCTTACTGTGTATGTGGGTTTTAGGTCACTTCCCAGACTTTGTGGTACCCATGCAGCTTGTCCCGTGGGCTAGAGAGTCCTCTGCATTCTTTTGCAGCTGGCATGCCAAGTTTTGGTTGACAGATTCATAGGGTATTCTCTCCTCCCTAAGGTATGGAGAATTAGGGCCGGGCAGGACCAAGATGGGGGCAACAGCACCCACTTTCATCCCTAGGAGACCCAAAATCCCTCACTATCTACCTAACAAGATGAAAGTCCTAAAGCAGTAGCACGTGTGTTCCTGTATTCCCCCACCCTACTCAAATGCTATTACCAACGTGCCATCTAGTTATTCACTCAGCTCAGCATGGCCGTGTTTCTACTGCATTTCATCCAAGGGAAAGAGGTCCATTTAAGGAGGCCCAAGGGCTTAGCCTCTACTTAGCTTTTGCTTCTAATCTTCTCCTCATTCTTTGCTGTGACTAAAACCAAGCCGACAATATGTCCAAAAACACAAGGCTGTTTCATGTCTCATCATGTTCTTTTTTCAGAAATTTACTTCTATCTCTGACTTGCTCTGATTTTCAAGGATCAAATATCAATTGTTCTGTGGCATTTTTTACTTACCTCCAAACCCAAGAATGTAATGTGATTTCCTTTTTTGCCTTCTCTGTATTCTTGTTTACATGTCTATTGTCACCTCCCATGCTAGGCTACAGAGCCTTCCTTATAGGATCGAGACTTACTATTTTTGTATCCTCGGCAAATAGTAGAAGGCCTAGCACAATATAGGAGGTATGTTAAAATTATTTTTAGACTGACTGAATGAATGAAGGACTGCTCTGCCATCTTGGCCCACTACACATGATTGGCCTGTACCTGGGGTTCCTCTCATGGGACTTCCGCTGGTTACTCTCTCTTTGCACACTCCAACGCCACCACATTTTCTTCTCCACCCTTCTTTTCCCTGATCTTTGCTCTGGACAGTTGATTCTTATGGACTTCATCCCCAGTGTCCCTTGTTCTCTGGCTTTTGGTTGGGTTTGGAGAGTAAGCGTAACCACCCAAAGATAGTAGAGCAGAAGGAAGAAGACGTCAAGGTCTTTCTTTCCTGCTCCTTCCCTCCCTGCTCTGGCACTGTGTAACTGACATCAACTTGAGTTTCTGGCAGGCAGCCCCTCTTACATACCTACAACTCTCATTGGGCCCTGAGAGCTATCCCTTCATTCCTTTAGATTTAAAAGTGGTAACAGCTTCCTGCTCTTGATAGTCTCTGGACACCTAGAATCCTTTGTTTTGTTTTGTCTTGTTTCTCCATTGGCTCTGTCCATATCTCTACAAGTAGCCCCTTAATTTAGGTCCCTTTATTTACACTATCTGAGGTGTTTCTATGTCCTGATAAGCATTATAATACCTTACTAGATGTGATACAGTACCCCAATGTCTTTTTGGACCAAAAGTCCTGCCCTATTCACTTTAATTTACTGCCTAATTCTTGCCAACGAACATTTTTCAAATGCAATAAATCCTACTGTCTACCAGCTCAACCCCTGGCCATCAATGGACCTAAGAGCAGTCTGCATTGCCCACCTGATTTTGACTCCAAATGATACCTGAACATCTGCTGCCATTATTCTGCCTGCCATTTGGAGCATCTCAAGTTCACAATGTCCTTGATACATTGGGCATTGCGTCTCCTTTCAGAGGCCAATCTCGTGTCAAGATTAATTTCACCTACTTTTATAGTTCCTAGAATCTGCTTTCTACAGTAAGTTTAAGTCTTGAGGGCAAAGCTTCCTGTGTAGACTTATTTTTGTATATAGCTAAGCTATTGTGTTATGCCTGCTTTGAGAAAGAGCCTAAAAATATTTCTCAAAAATACACGTTTTTACCATTATCCTTGGTAAAACTTGAGGCTGGCATGAAAAGAGGTTAATGCTCTCTATGAAGCAAATGGGAAAATTATCTCATTGGTGAATTCCATACCTCCATAATCATTTTTAGGTCATGGTGGCTATTTTCTTCCTCGTACCTAGTTTAAGCTAAAAGTCGTTTGATATAAAATTATTGCCTTACAGTCAGACTTTCCAAATATATATAAAAGAGGCTGCCTGTCCTTGTTTTGTGCCGTGGTGCCTGTGCTTTTACAGTTCAGAATAGCACTGGCGCTCATTCTTGGCACATTACACTGCAAGCTTCTGTCTAATTTGCTATCCACACTCACCCTGAAGTCCTTTTCAGCATTGCTGCTTTCTAAGTATTTCCTTCTCTTTGAGTATCTGTGTCTTACTTTTACAAAGCTATTCATTTTTCATTTTCAAGGTTGACACACATCCTTCTATTAACCCCTCTTCACCCTATAAACCCTATTTTCTGTTCTTGGATAGCAGTTATGTGGTTTTTTTTTTCCCAATACTTTTTTCCTCCCTTATTACAAAAGAAATACAGATTCATTATAGGAAAACATGGAAGGAAAAAGAAAGTATAAAACTACCATCCAGAGACAAATATTGATAAAAATTTCTTGTATATGTTTTGATCACATCTAGAGGTGCTTAGATAAATATATAGATACATAGAGATATAAAATAAAAATAAGATGTATATCCTGTATACAGAGGATATCCTGTATCCTCTGTATATTCCATTCTGCAGCCTGCTTTTTTATTTAATAAGTCAAGAATTTCCATAAATGCAGAAAATGTATAATACCTATGTGTGTATTATTTTTATTTATAGTTATATGTTAACATATGTGAATATTGCTCAGATAAAGAAATAGAACATTACCAGCATTCCAGAAGCCTCCTGAGTATCTTTTCCTAATCACAATCCCCTCCCTTCTGATAATCAGCATCCTGACTTGTAGGATAACCAGTTCTTAGCGTCTTTACAGTTTCAGCACCTTTGTCATTATGTGCATGCACATATATGTGTAAAATTATATCATCTTGCTGAATTAAATATTTTATCATTATAAAGTGGATTTCTATCTCTACAAATGGTTTTTGTTTTAATGTCTATTTTCTGACATTGATATACCTTCCCCAGAATCCTTTGTTCATATTTTTAAGTGCAAGTTTTTCCATTATTTTTGTATCGACCTATTTTCTTAGATTTTTCATATGCATCTTGTAAATTGTGCATAGTTGAATATGGAGATTTTCCAGGCTGATGATTTTTGTCTCTTAGCTGAGGAATTTAGTCCCTTTAGTTCCTTCATTATGATTTTTGGATATCATTGAATTTAAATCTACCATCTTGTGTTTTGCTTTCTAGTTATCTACATGTCTAAATGTTGTTGTTTTTTATTTATTTTTGGTCATCTTTTGGATTGAAGCAATGTATTTTATCATTCCAATTTTCCCTTTTGCAAGTTGGAAAGTTAAAAGTTTTGCTTTTGATTTTGTGATTTTACAAATTACAGCATGCATACTTAACCTACCAAAATCTAAAATTAACCAAAACCTTCATTTTTCTTTCATATATAATTAGGAAGTTAGACCATTTGAACTCCATCTACACTCCCTCCTGACTTACATGTTATTTCTGTCTAGCA
>NW_012155285.1:2445633-2446643 GCF_000956105.1 Propithecus coquereli
TTTTTGTATTATATTCTGATTTTTTGTTTTATATTACATTATGAGAAAACATTTATTTATGCCACTAAGTACATTTTAAAACCAACTTTCCTTTTTTTTATTTCAGCATATTATGGGGGTACAAATGTTTAGGTTATGTATATTGCCTTTGTTTCCCCTCTCCTCCGAGTCAGAGCTTCAAGTGTGTCCATCCCCCAGACTGTGCACACTGCACTTATTAGGTGTGAATATACCTATCTCCTCTTCTCCCCTCCCGTCTGCCCAACATCTGATGAATGTTACTCCCATATGTGCACATAAGTGTTGGTCAGTTAATACCAATTTGATGGTGAGTACATGTGGTGCTTGTTTTTCCATTCTTAGGATACTTCACTTAGTTGAATGGGTTCCAATTCTATCCAGGATAATACAAGAGGTACTATGTCACCATTGTTTTTTGGGGCTGAGTAGAACTCCATGGTATACATATGCCACATTTTAGGCAAGTTAACCTAATCCAAAGAGCTGGAGGCATTGAAAGTTTATGGTTACCAGGGAAAACTGAATAAGACTGGCAAGAGAATCAATTACAGAATTATCTGTCATTTTGTTGTATGTCAGGGTTAGACTGTGTCTTACAGGTCAAGAAATTGTATTGTAAAGGTACAGCGGCAAAACCAAATTCTCAATGAAAGAATCCCATTGACTAAGTTGACAAGAGATAAATATGTTAGCTAGAATCTCTGCTCTGGTAACCTTTCCAAAAAGTGGTTTACAAGTATGTCCTAACTAGGCTTTACTTTCTCAAGATATGTAAAAAGACCAATTATTATTTAGAAAGCTTTGTGATAAGCATAAATTAAAGCAAAGTGATATTTGATGAATTTTTGTTTTTCTCAAAGAATGCTGCCAACTTATCTCCACATGGCCCCAGATTCAGTGTCATTCTTCCCTGGAAAGTTCTGTGTACATAATGCAGAGACTCACCTTGCTCGACCTTACCATTCTGTCTTGGCCACCTCCTTTTGTTG
>NW_012155285.1:2458948-2459873 GCF_000956105.1 Propithecus coquereli
AAAAAGAAAAACTTACCTCAATATAAAACAACATCACTATAAGTTTTTCTCACAATGTACAATCCATGGATATTGTTAAAAAAAAAAAAAAAGGAATGCGTTTGAATGAAAATTTTTACACTGAAATGATAACCTTTCTTTTCCTTAAATGAACAGTAAAAAATACGGTACAGCAATAAAAAATTATCTGAATATGGATATACAACATAAATAGCAATTGAATCAGCATGAATTTTATGTAATTAAAACTAGTTCTTTCACCATCCACTAAATGAAAGATTTCTTCTAAGACCAGAAAACTGAATAGAAATATTTATATCATAAATTTTTCTTCCTCTATCTTTTACATATTTCCAACTAATAATGTTAAAAATATTTTAAGACTAAATAAATGGCTTTCATATAGTATCTTGCTATCTATGCATATGCTTTGTTACTGTGAATAATTTTATTACCATCTGAATATATTAGATCATCTTAACTAGTTATTCATAAAATTACATCTGTGTCCTAATCTCTGTCCTTGTACCACTTACAGATTTTAGCATACTCTTCATTTTGTGCTGTGTGGACTTTTTTCAATATTTATTTATGACATAGAGAACCAACTCTATCAGCATGATAATTTTTATTCAACTATGTCAGCTTAAAAGAGCAGTAAGAACAGGAGCTATGCCTAAGGAAGGCAGGAGTCAGTAGAAAGTTAGCTTCTGAGAATAATTCCAAGGAATCACATGAAAATATATGTTTGATGAATAAAAATCAGTTCTCATAAGTAAATGAAAAAGTATTGGAATAATATTGATAATAATGATAACAATATTTGAAATTTCCATATTATGCATTTCATTGCAGAGAATGGAGCTAGCCTTATATTAAAGCCATACAGAAAAATCTTACAACAGAAGATATGAAAATTTGTCTT
>NW_012155285.1:2472978-2474842 GCF_000956105.1 Propithecus coquereli
CAATAATTGTTCACTAGCAGGTTGTTTAATTTCCACGACTTTGTGTAGTTTTGAATGTTTCTCTTGCAATTGATTTCTATTAATAGTTTTATTCCACTGTGGTCTGAGAAGACACATGGTATGATTTCTATTTTTTTAATTTATTCAGGCCAGTTTTGCGGCCTAAGATATGATCAGTCTCGGCGAATGTCCCAGTGCTGCTGAGAAGAATGTATATTCAGTAGTTTTGGGGTAGAATGTTCTGCAAATGTCTATTAGGTCCATTTGATTTAGAGTGTGGTTTAGGTCCAGACCATATGATCATCTCAATAGATGCAGACGAAAAAATTCAGCAATCTTTCACAATAAGAACCCTCAGTAAACTTGGCATAGAAGGAACATACTTCAAAATTATAAAAGCCATAGATGACAAACCCACAGCCAACATGATGCTAAATGGGGAAAAATTGAAAACATTCCCCCTCAGAGCTGGAACAAGATAAGGGTGCACATTGTCACCATTTCTATTCAAAAATAGTGCTGGAAGTTCTAGCCAGGGCAATCAGACAAGAGAAAGAAAAAAAGGGTATCTAAATTGGGGAAGCAAAGGTCAAACTATTATTTTTCACTGATGACATGATCCTGTATCTAGAAAACTCCACCAAGTAACTCCTGGAATTGATAAATAAATTCATCAAAGTCTCAGGTTACAAAATCATTGCACATAAATCAGTAGCAATTCTATACACCAATAACAGTCAAGCTGAGAGTCAAATCAAAGACTTAATACCATTTACAATAGCTACAAAGAGAATAAAATATCTAGGAATACACTCAACCAAGGAGGTGAAAGATCTATAGAAGGAGAACTATGAAACACTGAGGAAAGAAATCACAGAGGACACAAACAAATGGAAAAACATATCTTGTCGTGAATAGGTAGAAACAACATTGTTAAAATGTCCACACTACCCAAAGTGATTTACAGATTGAATGAAATCCTCATCAAAACACTAATGTCATATTTCACAGATTTGGAAAAATTAATTCTATGCCTCTTTTGGAACCAGAAAAGAGCCCAAGTAGCCAAAACAATCCTAACCAAAAAGAACAATCTGGAGGCATCACATTACCAGGCTTCAAACTATAGTACAAGGTTATAGTAAACAAAACAGCATGGTATTGGCACATAAATGACATAGACCAATGGAACAGAATATAGAACCCAGATATAAAACCATCTACCTACAGTGAACTGAACTTCAACAAAGCAGACAACAATGCACGCTGAGGAATGGATCCCTATTCAATAGATTGTGCTGGGAAAACTAAATAGCCACATGCAGAAGAATGAAACAGGACCCCTATCTTTCACCGCTCACAAAAATTAATTCAATATGGATAAAAGTCTTAAATATAAGGCATGAAACCATAAGAATTCTAGAGAAAAATGTCAGAAAATCTTTTCTAGATATTGGCCTAGACAAAGAATTTATGACTGAGACCCAAATGGCAATCACAGCAATAACAAAAATAAATACATGGGATTTGATTAAACTAACAAGCTTCTGCACAGCTAAGGAAATAATCAACAGAGCAAATAGACACCCTCCAAAATGGGAGAAAATATTTGCAATCTGTACATCTGATAAAGGGCCAATATCCAGAATCTCCAAAGAACTTAAGCAAATCAGCAAGAAGAAAACAAACGAACCATTAATGTCTTTTGCAACAATTTGGATGGAACTGGAGACCATTATCCTAAGTGAAGTATCACAAGAATGGAAAAACAAACACCACATATATTCACTATTAAACTAAAAATAACTGATGAGCATACAGGTGCACAGAGGAAATGTAAAACTTAGCAGAAATCAAGCAGAGC
>NW_012155285.1:2474892-2476215 GCF_000956105.1 Propithecus coquereli
ATCTGTGAGTTTATTTTTTATCTAGCATTTGTTGTTTGTTTTCAGCTAAACAGTTCATCCAAATAACACAGTCTTGTAATATCAAGATTCAGAAGTAGCTATAATATCACTTTTAATGGCTAGATATTATTTTAGGCCCTGTTTTTAAGCCATCACTGTTTGGTTATTTTTTAGATATATGTGTGTTATGTGCTTAATATTAATGTTAACTGCCTTCTAACCCAATTTTGCTATTTATGTAATTTCCTAAGTGACAATTTATTCATTATCTTCAATTTTGATACAAAAGATTATATTCAAATATGAACTTTTTCAAGTTTGCTTTTACTGTAGACTAATTATTACTCTTATTTTGATAACTTGGATCTGTCTCTCAAAAGAAAGGTTTTACCACTGTGAGAAGTTTAATCTGAATGTAGAAGCAAAATGTTTCAAAATACGCAGTAGAATGACTTTATTCAGAGTTTGACACTACAACATCAGCAATGTGGAGTGTCATATTAAAGAAGTGTCTGTCCTTGCAGTGACTTACTTTTTATATCCATGATAGGAATGTTGAGAGGATACAAATCCCTACATTACTTCTTAGTAATCTTATTCTTCAACTGGATATGTATTATGAGAGAAAACAGAAATACTCTTCATGCTGATTCTTACAGCTTACAGTTCAAAAATATTATTCTTTAAAGTACTCTAGGCTGGAGTTTTATTAAACCAGATTGATAGAAAACATTATAAAGTTCCACTAGGCAGGCTAGATCCAATGATTTGATGACTTTAAGATATAAAGAATCTCTTGTAAAGCAGTTGAAGACAGGTAAGAGCAGTCACATATATTTCCATATCAAAAGGCTCTGAACTCAAATGCCTCAGGAGGCAGGCTGCTAACATTGATATAGGACAATAGGGAATGGTGGGATTTGTACACTAGAGAATATATACACTGAATAAAAGCATTCACATTTAATGTTTATAAATATATCACCTATATAAGACACTTCTGCAGGCCAGATTTCATGGTCAAGGAGCCAGGGTAACTGACAATGTAGATTTAATAATAGCCAAAATGCACTTATACTGTCCCAGTGATGAACACTTTATAGGTATTAATTGAGTTAATCCTTACAACAATCCAATATGTAGAAACTATTATTATAAATCAGGACAATGATTCATCTAAGCTCTCTGTGCTAAGCATATTGTCTCTCCATGTCTTCATCAGTACCCCATTATTTAGACTAATTAAAATTTTATAAACAAAATTTATACTGTCTACCACATTCTCTAAACACTCAGAAATACTTATCTCATAAAAGGGAAAAA
>NW_012155285.1:2477850-2480585 GCF_000956105.1 Propithecus coquereli
AGAGGAAGGATATATGCCATTTTTTTTAAAAAAAAATTACATATGTGGTAATATTTACATAGGAATCGAGTTAAATACCATTTGGCTTACTGCCAAATGTTTGATATTTATGATTCATAGTAATTTATAAATGCAAAACTAGAATTATCCTGTTTTACTGGGTTCTAACATTAGAATGACAGGTTAGCCTACATTACCATAATATTTACAGGTTTTTTGAATTTGAACATTTTAGGCGTTTAAGCTGTTGGTATATTTTGCTAAGTTTATTGGTGATTTACCATCTTCTTTATTCTTCCTAAGTATGTTAAAATAACTTTAGGCATTTTCCGATGCTTCATCCTATTATACACAAAAACTCAGTCTTGTCATATGGTTTCACTATAAAAAATCAAAGTTGGAAATCTTCGTTATTTGCCCTTTAAATCTTGAAATACCAAATGTGCCTTGCTAAATAGAAAAAAAAAACTTTTTCAAAACTGTTTTAATGCCATGCTTTTGAAGTGCTCTCAGAATATTTGTCTGAACAGTAAGAAAACTAAATATTTAAACCACTTTTCTTTTATGAAATTCAAAACCTTTGCTTGAACCATGCATAAATCCAACATTGGCATTACAAAGAATCCTTAAAACTTCTTTTGCTCGTATTTTTTAAAATATCCTGAAAACTAATTTTTTTGCTGCAGAAACAAACAAAAAACAACCAAAAAACCTCACATACTTTAGCACCTGAATGAATTTTTTTCCTTCTTCCATTTTACAATATCTCTAACAGTTTCCTTGCCTTTATCTTATCATTTATTTGGATGTTTTATGTCTACTTTTTTATTTTACTCTAAGAAATATGTTATCAACATAAGCAATCTTCCAAAAGTATCTCCACTATCTCTTTAATTCACTTCAGTTATCAAGGCATTGAAAGCTTATTTACTTTCTGCTTTGCCATCTATATAATATATACAATTTTATCATCTTTTTAAAAAGTTTTTAAAATTATTTATCTTGATATACATTGAATGCCCTCCAAGATAATATAATCCTGTTTCTAAGTCAGTTTACACTACATTCGTGAGTTAATTCATCATTTCATTCCAAATTCTCATTGAGCACCTGTTATCTGTTAGGCACTATGCTAGGAAGTGGGAGTAAGGGGGTATATACCAGACTGCTGTGACTCCCTTCGTTCATGGAGATTGAGTTCTAACTTTTACGCACATGAAAAATAAGGATGATTAAGGATATAACCTGACTAAGAGATAAAATATAATGTTAAGCACCATGAAGGAACCAGAAAAAAAAAAAGATAGATCAGGTTGTGATTGATTTGTTGGAGAAAATTCAAAGGGAGATGGGACTTGGTGTCAGCCTGACAGGTAGGCAATGCTTCTAACCAGAGATGCTGCTACAGATTCTTTTAATGGCTCCCCTTCTTTACAAACCACTGAAAACAACCAAAGAAAGAGTTACAACCCCAAAGTATAAATTGAGAAGAACACCTGGTCGATGGGCTAAGATGAGAGAGGATGAAAGAAGTCAATATATATTCATCTCTTTAGATTTATGTCAGGCTGGAGATACCTTGACAGTTAAATATCATAAGTCTAAGAAGTGTGCAAACTATCTTTTTAATAGAGGGATGTTATGTAGAAGGTGAAGCAAGCCTTGGGAGAGTCAGAGGAATGTCCCACAAGAACTTGGTCTAATACTGTAAAATGTTAGGAAAAGTGGAACAAAGAAGGAGCAGGCTTCCTTCACAAAAGTGAGCCAGGATGAGAGCTGGAGGGGGAGCAGCCTAGATGACCTCCTAACCTAGGGAACCCATCATTTACAGAGGGTCTCCGTAAGCCATGCTGACCTTCTGAATGCCAAATCTAAGTGAAGATGCACAGCCAGAATAAAGGACACAGCAGATTTAGTGAGGGAGATTTTGAGCCCACCAGCCCAAATTGAAACTTGAGGACAAGCCCACCTCACTTCTGCTACCATCCCCTCAGTGTTCAGCAAATAGCTACGCCAGATCGAATTGCTTCCATTTAGTAACCAGAGAGCTATTCGCACACAAAAATAAGAAAAGAATATAAGCAAAATACAGATGATGAAATTATACCAAAAGTGCAGGTTATCCCAGAAAATAGAAAAACCTCAAAGCATGCTTCATACAAGATACATACTATGATCCCTGTAGGGATTACAAAAACGTGAAAAATAGACACAAAAGAAAACATAGAAACTGAAGAGACAACAAAAAGAGATGAAAAACAAGCTGGCAGAGCTCAGAAAAAAAAGTGGTGAATCACATTTATTGATTTACAGATGTTGAACCATCCTTGCATCCCTGTGATAAAGCCCACTTGGTCATGGTGGATTATTTTGTTGATGTGCTGTTGGAATCAGTTTGCTGGTACTTTATTGAGGATTTTTGCATCTATATTCATAAGAGATGTTGGTCTGTAGTTTTCTTTTTTTGCTGTGTCATTTCCTGGGTTTGGTATCAAGGTGATACTGGCTTCATAGAATGAGTTGGGGAGATTCCTTCCTTCTCTATGTTATGGAATAATTTCTGTAGTATGGGTACCAGCTTTTCTTTGTAGGTCTGCTAGAACTTGACTGTCAATCCCTCTGGTCCAGGTTTTTTTTTTTTTACTGCAGCATATTACAGGGGTACAAATGTTTAGGTTACATATGCCCCACCTGAATCAGAGCTTCAAGCAAGTCCATCCCCCAGACGGTGCGCA
>NW_012155285.1:2490980-2492564 GCF_000956105.1 Propithecus coquereli
CAAGTCTTAATTGTACCACTCACTGACTTTTGAGGAAAAAAATACACCTCTGTAACCCAAACCTCATCAAGATATAAAATATTCCATCACCTCAGGAAGTTCCCTCATACCCTTTTCCAGTCAATACTTATCCCCACGCCCACCCCTTACAGACAAACACTCTTCAGATTATATCTCACCATTGATTAATTTTGCCTTTTCTAGAACTTCATAGAAATAGGCTCACATAGTAGGCTTTGGTAGAAGGCTTCTTTCACTGAGTAATAATGTTTTTGACTATCATTCCTGTATTTTTTAATATCATCAGTAAAATCAATATTTTAATAATATCATGCAATTGAATAGAATATTTTGGTTATTCCTAAATTTATTAGACTCTTGATGTAACACAAGAAACAGAAGGTGAGTTCATGTACTTCCTAAAATCTTTTCACTGGTAGTGTATATCTCACACTTGAAGAAACATGGAAAAGTTCAGTATTGAATCCTGCTGACTTTGTTGTCCCATTGTTCTATTTTTAGATGAATCAATTAACCTTAATTAGCCACAGTTTGCTTAACCATTATTGGAATAATAATATCTACCTCACAGGGTTATTGTGCAGAATAAATGAGAAAACTTATGTAAAATGCTTAGTGTAATCCCTGGAACATAGTAAGCATGAAATACCCGGTAGCTATTATGATCATGATTAGAAAATTGTCAATCATTAATATGGATAAGTAATCATAATAAATGTTAACTTTTATTGAATCTTTATGTGCCATTGTTCTTAGTGAGTTAATACTGACAAAAACTATAAAGTATACACTTATCTCCATTTTTATATGATAAAACAGAGGCACAGAGAGCTTAATGTATTGCACTTTTTCAGAATACACACTGAGTGATAGGGCAAGATTTCACGCTCAAGCAGAATTCTCTTGACCTCTGAGTCATGCTGCCTCTTGGTAGTTTACTGGTGCTTTGTAGTAAATGGGCTTGGGAGTGGTAGTAGAGTAAGAACTGCAACTAGCAGGAATAGTAGAAGTATTGGGCTAATATTAGAAGAAATGGAAAGGAGCATAAGGACTCCAAATTTCAGAGGGAAATAAGGAGACTCTACAAAATACAAGGAAAACCCAAAAGAAGAAGAAGGAGGAGGAAGAGAAAGAGGCAGAAGAAGAAAAGGAAAAGAAGAAAGAGAATGAGGAGCAGGAGGAAGATGGAGAAGAGGAGGAGGGAAGCAATAGTGTCAACGTTAACTATTTTCTGATTTCCCTATTTCTAGTTGTATCAATAAACCCATTACTTAAGGAGAGGGTAGTACTGGAAGTTCCCCGGGTCACATATATAGTTTCCTTGGAGCTGTCAGACCAAAGCAACTTTACCCTCATAGGCTTCATCTCATTAGTTAAGGGGCATGAAATTTCCAAAACTATCCACTAAAAGAAGTATATTTTGTTAATTTATCTTCACCCTTTCTTGTCTTTTAATGTAGTTTTTTTTCTGATTGTATAAAAAAACATGTTATTTATAGAAAACTTCAAGACATGGAATAAAGCAATAAAGCAAAGTTGAAAATATGTCATTATTTTTCTCTT
>NW_012155285.1:2492614-2494081 GCF_000956105.1 Propithecus coquereli
AGAGATGAACTACTTTGGAAGTAAAAAAATATAAAATAAGTAAGAGTGAAAACATATTTAGAAACATGGAAGACAGACTTGAGAAAATCGCACAAAATGAAACAAAAAGAGCAAAAATAGGAAGGTATAATAGAGGAGAGATGATTGAGATGGAGACAAAGGAATCAACATAGTGATAAAACATGATTCTGAAGAAAAAAATGGAAATATATTAATAGAATAGGTATAAAATAGCCATCATTACCTAAGTTCTCCTGCAAGCAGTAAGACTAAAGATAGGTGATCTCCCGTGCATAGTAACTAAGAGAATATAGCACACATGACCTGAAAAAGAAACTCCTTTACAAAATGTAGTCATAAAAAGAAGAATCAAAAACTCAATGGAGAAACTGTGATAAAACTACCTTAATATAGAACCAAAGTCACCAGTTCTGAGAATTACAGATATAGAACAGAATGTAACTATCACAAATCTTAGAAATGTCAAAAATGTACATAATTGAGAAAATTGGGGAGGAGGAAAGAACTGTGTGTACATCTTGTCTTACACAGTAGGGAATACATAATGTTTAGCATTGAAACATGAAGTTAAAAAGTAACATCCTATCCTTTTAATTTTTTTTATAACTTTTCATCATTTTTACATAGAGGAAACATTTAGAAATTTTACAGGATTTATGTGAATAGGATTTATGCGAATTTTAGTAATTTATTTTGAGGAATTTAAAGAAAAAAATATAACATTCCATTAAGTTATCAAAAGAATTCAGTAATGTCACTGATATTATACAAAGGTATGTAAAATATAAGTTGAAAACATCATTCATATAATCAAATTCCATTTCTTTGAAAACCCACTGAAGAATAGAGAGAATTTTAAGTTTTCAAATGAAATGGGCAGTTATGGGGAAAAGAGTGTTAAGAATGGGAAAACAGGATTAAGAACACAGAGAAAGAAGAAAGGGGTATGAAGAAGTTATGAATGGAACTATCCAAGTGCGACATGGAGTAGATTTTTTTCATGACTAAGTAAAAACTGTAGCATATCAATATATGAATATAAAAATGTGGTTTTTATGGCCTAGAGGTCACGGGTTTACCTTTTTATATATTAAGGGCCCTGGGATATCACCTTCTTTTACATTTTAATTTTTGTATACATAAAAATAGAATCATTTCTCTTCTATGCTTAAAATAGTGTGTTTTATTGTAAAGTTATTATGGGGAAAGATTTTGCAATCTACGCAATAAATAAATTGAATATAAACAGATGTTCTTATTGGTCAAGTCCTACAGGTTTCAAGTATATTATTAGTGTATCCACACTGAAGGATGTTAAAGACATAGTTTATCTTATTGGCCAGGCATAGTGGTTCACACCCATAATCCCAATGGTTTGGGAGGCCAAGGCTGGAGGATTGCTTGAGGCCAACTGTTCAACGCTAGCCTAAGGAACACAGTGAGACC
>NW_012155285.1:2498051-2499998 GCF_000956105.1 Propithecus coquereli
CCTATTTATATTCTTTCCCATTTTTAAGTAGGATATATTCTTTTGAGTCATCAATTTGTAATTATATACTTTTGTAATATAAATGCCTCTGGAAGTATTGATGCATTACAATTTCAGGGGACTTTCAGCCAGATAGGAGACTTTATTTCCCATATGGGAGCAGGGAGCTCAGAAGGCTCTCAGGAATTCATCCTTTCTGGGAAAGCAAAATTGTGCATTTGACTCCACTGTTTAAAGACAGACAGGAAAGCGTTTGGTTCCCTCATTACTGAACCATACCTAATGAGGGCTTTTCAAGGGTTTCGGAGCTTCAGCAACAAACTGAGTGAAGAGCATCAGTGGCATAGCAGTCTCGGAAAGTGCTTTATCAAAGGAAAGAACGTAAGAAATTGGAGAGTGACATGGTCTGTAAAAGCTTCACAAAAGTATTGCCAATCTGGAAGGACAGGACAGATGAGACATCTGAGAGCCGAAATGATAACCAAAAAGGAACAAAAATGAGATCAAAGATTAAAGGAGTGGAAGGCTTATTTGAAGTCCAATCTCAAAAGTATGACTCATCCTTCTGACATTTGCTTTGTGTACCAATGGCCCAGGATGGGTATGTAAAGTTGAAGAAGCATATGGCACACTATATACTTTCCAAATGCAGACTTCCCTGTTCATCTCTATATTCAGAGTTGCTAAGCACAATGCTTAGCAAGTGGCTATCAAGGTCAACCTCACAAAGTAAAAAGGGTATACCAAAGGCAAGGCAAGATTAGTTGCTAGCAAACCACCAGGAGTAGAGAAATCTGTGGAACAAGAAAGTTAGAAATACAGACATTAGGAAGCAATAAAGGCATACCTTGGTATTTGGATAAATACTCAGCCAGAATGAGTCATAAATTTTAGAATCCATAATAAGAAGCATTTGCCAAGTGGATTAGTCATTCATTTACTTATTCAATAACTATATACATTGAGCACCCAGTATGTGACAGAATATGCTACCTACTGAGTACATGGTGATGAACAAGGCACATACTAAAACTTCAAGAAAGAGACAATCACAACAAAGCATGAAGGCCATAATGGGATAAGGAGAGTTTTAAAGGAGCCCCAGTGGGGAAGCCCAACCGAGGCTTGGAGGTGATGAAGGCTTCCCAAAAGAGATGAGTCAACTATCTTTTTTACCATTGAATCTCCCGTATCTATTCATGGAATAAAAGTAAATGAATGAATGATGCTGCCACAGCTTGCTTATAAATTATGGTTTAGTATAAAAGGTTTTAAATTCCCCACTGGTTTCTGGCTGATATTTTTATATCTATTGGCCAGCTTCTATGCTCACTGATAATTTGTGGTCAGCAAATAAAAATCAATGTTACTATTAGCCTACATTAAACACAATTAAAAAGGAAAATCTGTAAGAAATAAAAATGCTATGCCTTCCAAAATCAAGTAGTTTTCTTAGATTCTCACTGTGTTCTCAACCAGGTGCAATTTTGCCTCCCAGGGGATATTCAGCAATGTCTGGAAACATTTTTGATTGTCAGGACAGGAGGAATGCTACTGGCACGTGGCAGGTAAAGACCAGGAATGCTTTAACATACTACAGTGCACAGAAAAGCCCCTGCAACAAAAAAATATCCAGCCCAAAATGTCAATAGCGTTAGGGTTAAGAAACCCTAGATTTTCAGAATTAGAGTCTCTGCTTATTTGGCATGAATCATCAAAAGATGGTTTTATCTTTGAACTCTGAGAACTCTTCTAGCTCTCAAAGTCCATGTTTAATTACGATATATGTATTTGGCTCCTTAATAGAACAAAATACAGTAGGAAGCATGGTGGAGAAATTGGAGTTTGGCTCTGGAACAGAGGACAAATGAAGAGTTAGCCATTTGCTTGCTGCTAAAACTAGATGAAATATGGGAGCCAACTTTTCCCTTCTTCTCTTTCCAGAAC
>NW_012155285.1:2500048-2501576 GCF_000956105.1 Propithecus coquereli
CGGCTTCCATGCTCACCGATAATTTGTGGTCAGCAAATAAAAATCAATGTTACTATTAGCCTACATTAAACACAATTAAAAAGGAAAATCTGTAAGAAATAAAAATGCTATGCCTTCCAAAATCAAGTAGTTTTCTTAGATTCTCACTGTGTTCTCAACCAGGGGCAATTTTGCCTCCCAGGGGATATTCAGCAATGTCTGGAAACATTTTTGATTGTCAGGACAGGAGGAATGCTACTGGCCTGTGGCAGGTAAAGACCAGGAATGCTTTAACATACTACAGTGCACAGAAAAGCCCCTGCAACAAAAAAATATCCAGCCCAAAATGTCAATAGTGTTCAGGTTAAGAAACCCTAGATTTTCAGAATTAGGGTCTCTGCTTATTTGGCATGAATCATCAAAAGATGGTTTTATCTTTGAACTCTGAGAACTCTTCTAGCTCTCAGAGTCCATGTTTAATTACGATATATGTATTTGGCTCCTTAATAGAACAAAATACAGTAGGAAGCATGGTGGAGAAATTGGAGTTTGGCTCTGGAACAGAGGACAAATGAAGAGTTAGCCATTTGCTTGCTGCTAAAACTAGATGAAATATGGGAGCCAACTTTTCCCTTCTTCTCTTTCCAGAACGGAGCCTGGGAAAATTTAACAAGTAGAAAATGATTGTATCTGGCATTTCTTCTAACTTATCTCTCATGATTGGTACTCATTCCCATCTATTCCTTTTGTCTTCTCTTCATGTGTTGTCAGCTCCTCCATAAAGGATCCCATTACGTACATTGTCCCCTGGTCCTCCACTCTTTCAAAATTTCTTTTTTCTCAGTGTGCCATTCTTAGACACTGAGAGAGTTTCCCATTGGGAACAACAGCCGACAGTAGCTTTGATGTTACTACTTGATAACTGTATTTTCATTTTTAAAAAGAAAGATGATAATGCTTAGCTCAAAGTAATTGATCAATGATGGCAAGATTTCAAGCAGTAATTGAGAGCTCTTCAAAGCATGTCTTTAACCAAAGCTAAAAATCAAGTTAACTCTTGTTCTTTATGATGGAATTTGTATGTAAACTCTAATTCTATAAACCTAAGATACTATAACCAAGGTTGGCATTCATCCTTGGCAACAGTACTGGCTATAGTTAACCACTAGGAGTGGTTAAACTACTAAAAGGTTGCCATACTAATAGATATGCATCTGCTGCCCCAAACCTCCTGAATGCCCACAATTATCCCTGGTGACCCAGTCCCACTGCAGACCCTTGTCATCTCCCCACCATCTATCAACTATAGGGTTAATACCTGCCTCTGTTGATGCCTTCCAGCTCCTACAGCTTCTGCTCTGACTGGCCAGTTCCAATTGTCCCCCTACCTGGTCATTAAATTGTTTGAACAGTGCCTTGATTATATCCCCAGCTACAACCATTGTCACATTGTTCCTTACTGTCATGATTGTTGATGGAGACAGAACTTACCTTCTTAGATTTCATTAAGTAAAAGTAGGTGAAAGTTTCTTTTCCTTGATATTTGGGT
>NW_012155285.1:2504986-2508176 GCF_000956105.1 Propithecus coquereli
GGGGGTTCATTTTTTAAAAAAATTTATGTTTGTGAAATTCAATTTACATTATCTAGTGTATTACTTTAATGTTTAAGTTCACTCATTCTTGAATTTAAATAGAGTTTTAACTCTATATAGAAATATGTTTATGATAGGCAGTAAGTGCAATTAAAAAAAAAATCTTTCTAAGGATAAGCCAATAATGATATAACAAAGATTTTTTTCCAGATTTTCTGGTGTGATACTTCCTAATATAAGAAGCTCAAAGTTTTTAATATTATCTGATCCAATGAGTGCAAAAATGGATACCATCAAGTAATGCACACTTGTTAGCTTTGAGGTCCTACTTTTGGTTTTTGTCACAATAAGCAGGTCACTAGTAGAAGTATTCAAGAGGAAAATACAAGTATATGACAATAAATCAGGCTCTCCCTATGCTTCCGAAATCCTAAAGTTTAGGGAATGAAACGATAGCTAATTCACCCTATCTTTTTTATTTCATCTAAGTTTAACTTATAGTCCTATCTCTGTTTTGTGTTGTTTTCCTCGGAATCCAAAGAACTTTTATGAAGCAAGAAGTCTTACCAATATCAAGTGGAATTCAAACCATGAGCAATAAACAGTCCTGGATTATTATAAAGTTTATACAATATATCAGAAATTTTATTTGTCTTTTTACTAATAGGGACTTTTCAAGTTAATCAATAAGAGAATCTAACAAATAAATCAGGTCACTACAGATTTAGAAGAAGAACTAAGGAGATCGGTGAAATAAACACACACACACGTACATACCCCCACACAGAGCCCAATATTTGGAATAAATTGGCTGGGGCCCTTTAATATAACTTATATCATCATATATCATCTCTCTCTCCCTCTCAGTTTTCTTTATAAAGTTTTCTCTGATTATGTCTTAGAATGTGGTTTGTATTTATAGAGGAGCTGCCTCTTTGAGGTTTACAAGATACCTTTTCCTGTCCAGCTTCCTGCCATCTCAAACTTATCAAAAAAGATAGTATTCGAGACCATTTCCATGTGATACTAAAGGAACTGTGAAAAGTGAAAGACTTAGGAAATGGCCTAGATCATTAGGCTATAGGGTGGCCAAAAGCTTATTTAAGAGGATGGATATACCTAGTTTTACTGCGCTTCACAGACATTCTGCATTTTATAAATTGAAGGTTTGTGGCCATCCTGCATCCACCAAGTCTATCAGTGCCATTTTTCAACAACATGTGTTCACTTAGTGTCATATTTTGATAATTCTTGCAATGTTTCAAATTTTTCCTATCATTGTATCTGTTATGGTGATCTGTGATCAGTGATCTTTGATGTTACTATTGTAGTTGTTTTTGGGTGCCATGAACTATGCCCATGGAAGATGGCAAACTTAATTGATTAATGTTATGTGTGTTCTGACTGCTCCACAGCCCTAGAGTTGGGGACCACAGCCTTAAAGGTACAAAGCTGCCTTTAAAACTTGAAGAACATCAGAGCTACAAATTGCAATTTCAAGCCTACACACCTACAAATGATATCTTACCTTTGCAACTAATTTTCATGAAAATTATCTATCTTTAAACATATTCTAGTGGATTTTAATTAAAAATCACTCTAATTTAACACATGCTCAGGGCATTCAAATTTGCTTATTGAAACACTCAAAGTGAGGGAAATTACACCAGGGATATTTTTTATTTAAAAACATTTTTCCGATTAGTACTCCATCAAAAAGGCATAAAATAGTAAAAGGAGTAATAAAGAGTTGATGTAGCTTATGAGAAACTGAACAGTGATTAAGGCCAGGTATTTTCCAACTCATGACTGGCAGGAATTCTTATAAATAGAAATTTGTAATGACAGTTATCAATATTGTACTGTCACACTCCAGAAGGTATTTCATCACAGAAAAGAGCCACCTGAGTGTGCTATTTTAAAATCTGCACAATACTCTCAACACGGCAGTGACATACTGCATAGGAAATAAAACGTTATTTTAACTAAACCTTAGTGTTGGGGTAGAGTATATTCTGCTGATTATTGCAAAGTTACTACAGCTCTCAAGTAAGCAAATTAACTATTAAACAGAATCTTAATGGACTTACTTAAATGTTGTCATAACTATGATAGGATTTATCCACTCATTCCCAAGATGAAACTACTTTATGTGAAAGTGGTGTTGTAGGTATGTACCAAAAATTAGATAACTTGTGCATAATTCAGAAATACATTTGAGATATTTAGAATTGTCAATCTTCACTTTTTTGTAATAAAAAATATTTTAAGTAGTGGCATTGACTATATTATGCAGTCTATGGTAGAGACATTTGTACTCAACATGAAATTTCCAGCCCCCTAATAATTAAGCAGATCCCTGTGAGGTTCTGGCCAATAAATGTAAGCACAGGGATGTGTGTGTCACTTAGGGCTGAGGCTTTGAAAACCCACACGTGATTCTCCAATCTTCCTTTGGCTATGCTGCAGCAGATGTGGAGTCCTTAGTGCCCTAAGACAGCTTCCTTTGTTTTTTAATTGTAGTAAGGACACTTAACATGAGAGCTACCCTCTTGATAAATGTTTATGTACACAGTACATTACTGTTAACTGTAGGCCCAGTGTTGTATAACAGATGTCAAGAAATTATTCATCTTGCATAGCTGAAACTTTACATCCATTGAGTAGCAATTTCTCATTCTCTACTCCCCCCAACCACCGACAACCACCATTCTACTCTCTGCTTCTGTGAGGTTGCCTATTTTAGATAACATGTGTAAGTGGAATCATCACGTATTTGTCCTTCTGTGGCTGGCTTATTTCACTTAGATAACGTCCTTCAGATTCATCCATGCTGTCATATATGGCAGAATGTCCTTCCTTTACAAGGCTGAATAGTATTCCATTGTGTATATATATTAATGTATTTTCTTTATCCATTAATCTATGGGCATTTAGGTTCCTTCCACTTCTTGGCTATTGTGAATAATGTTACAATGAACAATGGAGGGCAGATATCATCTCCATGAGTTACTGATTTCATTTCCTTTGGATTTATACCCACAAGTGGGATTGCTGGATCATACAGTAGTTCTATTTTTAATTTTTAGGATTCTTCATACTGTTTTCCATAGCAGATGCACCATTTCACTTTCCCACCAACACTGTACAAGAGTTCCAATTTCTCCACACCCTCACCAACACTTACCTT
>NW_012155285.1:2508226-2510283 GCF_000956105.1 Propithecus coquereli
GTCCATATACTTGATCCTGAGGAGCTCCTTTTTCTATGTCCTGCGATGGTAGCTCTGCTTACATGGAGTCCATTCTGAGTAAAGGAGCTTCAGAGGTGAATTTTTGAGATCCCGTGCATGTGAAAATGTTTTCATTCTATTCTAATACTTTAAAGATAGTTTGGTTGCGCATGAGCTAGAAACTTCTTCCTGAAATTTGGAGGCACTTTCCCTTTGTCTCCAAGGTTCCACTCTGTGGCTGCCGCAGTACCAGATACCATTTTAATTCCCTAGGCTTTGTGTGTAACTTTTTCCTGCTTCTCTATGGTTCTGCAATTTCAGGTTCTGAATTGGTGCAGGTACTTTTTATTCCTATGCTGGGTACACAGTGGGCCATTTCAATTTGGATGACCTTCACATCTAACGCTTCCAAAGCACTTTCTGTTTTTTAATTTCAACAATCATACTTTCAATTTCCAAAGAGCTTTTTTCTATTTTCCTATTGTTCCTTTTTCTTTTAATCATCTGGTCTGGTTTCATGAATTCAATCTTTTTTTCTTAACCTTCTGAAACTATCGTTTATAGTTTTAAAAGTTTCTTCCGTTCTTGCCAATGTCACACTTTTCTCGATGTGCTTTTTCCTATGCGTTTGAGATTCTGCATTCCAACTCATAGGTTCTCCTTAAATATCTTGTGATCTCTTGTGTGCCATGCATTTTAAAAGCAGTTGGAAGCTCCGTGCTCATGCTTGAGTTTAGCAGGCTGGCAGCCTTCAAGGTAGAGTGATCTAGTTGACACCAGACCTCTTGAGTCAGTAAGTTTCCCTAGAACAGTAATTCTCAAATCTGAGTTTGAGATTCACACCTGAGTGCTTCAGAATTACTTGGAGGGCTTGTTAAAACAAAAATTGCTAGGCCTCAGCCTCAAATTTGTGAATCAGCAGGCAGAGTCTGAGAATTTGCACTTGTAATAAGTTTCTAGGTGATGCTGGTGTTGCTGGTCCTGGGGCCACAATTTAAGAACCACTGGTCTAGAGAAAACTCAATTAAATTTCCTGCTTAGTGGGAATGCATCTCTTACCAGAAGCAAAGCAAAGCAGTCAGACTGGGAATCTCAATCTTCAGTACTGTGTTTTCTGTAAAATCTTCAGTTGTAGGAAGGTTCTCATTTCAGACCTCCACTGTGCCTAGTTTCCTGCGAATTATAGTTTCTCTAGTAATTTCATCAGAGTAGAAACCTCATCCTTACCTATGGCTCTAACTATTCCTTAAAAAATTTCAAACAGACCTGGTTTTTTCAGGCCAGCCTCGTACATCTACCTCCTTAGATACTATTTGCCTTCAATTCCTGTGTTTTCTAAGGTTTTTGCAGCTTGAATCCTCATTGGCATCCTTCTGTTCAGGCACTCAGATTTCATCTCTCCCCAGTTGAATGGGTCAGTTACCATTCTTCCACCAGTTTTCCATTTTCTCCCTTTGTTAACATTTTATCCATTATCGTCTATTTCTATTTTCTTTGTTTATAAAGTTTATACCTTTTTAAAAAATCTATGTCATTTTAATGAGGCTCGAGGAGGGAGAAGACATAAATGCATGTGTTCAATCTGCTCTGTATTATTAGAAATGTCCCTTTCCTTGTTTACCTTTCTTCTCCCTCCAGTGGTTTCTTTTTTAGGCTAGAAGAAAACTAAGTCATAAATGGACATAGCCATAGGCATATGGTATCTCTTTCAGGGGAACAGTCGTCTCTCATCCCATGCTACGCTCATGTGCTCATATCGTTCTCTTACCTTTAGGGACCAGTGTGACCTACTTAAGGTTTGAAAAGAGTTATATGTCAGCCTTCTCAGCTCCTTCTTCTCCTTTGGTCTATACTTGACAGTACTTGATTCACAGTTTATTATTTGGACTATATATGTTTATATTTCATTGAGGATAAATATTTTGAGATTCCCCAAATTACTGGCAAATTTCAACGAAGGAGACTGGAGTAGAAAATTGCATTTTCCATCCTAAATTGAAATTTCCATTTCTGAGAATGTTAAATGCCCTGAATTTTTATTTATTGTAGCTCAAGGT
>NW_012155285.1:2513878-2523215 GCF_000956105.1 Propithecus coquereli
AAAATAGAAAGAAATTAATCAGACAACTAAAAATATATAGAAAAAATTAGCCGGGCATGGTGGCGCATGCCTGTAGTCCCAGCTACCCGGGAGGCTGAGGCAGAAGGATTGCTCTAGCCCAGGACTTTGAGGTTGCTGTGAGCTAGGCTGATGCCACGGCACTGTAGCCCGGGCAACAGAGTTGAGACTCTGTCTCAAAAAAAAAAAAGTAAAAAAAATAAAAAATAATAGCTCTCCTAATAGCCAGATATGAGGTGATATCTCATTGTGATTTTGTTTAGTGATGTTGAGCATCCTTTTATATACTTGTTGACCATTTGTGTCTTCTTTGAAGGAATGTCTATTTAAGTCCTATGCCCATTTTTCTTTCTTTTTTTTTTTCACCACTGGAGTCCAAATTGCAAGCTCATTTTTCAATCAAGTTATTTTTTGTTGTGTTTACTATTGAGTTGTAGGAGTTCCTTATATATTTGGATTTTAATTCCTTATCAGATACATGGTTTGAAAATATTTTTTCCCATTCCTTAGGTTGCCTTTTAACTCTATCGATTGTTTCCTGTACTATGCAGAAGCGCTACAGCCTGAGCGCCTAAGTGATAAAGTGGGGCAAAGTCCTCATTAATCTGCAAAGAACATATAACATGAACCAGGATGAAATCTTGACTGTTGAGTCACTGGGATATATTTTTTTTATAATTTGTGTTATTCAAGAAATTTTTTCATTTCAGCTAAAATGATGCATGAGTTTTTCATAACATTCCCTTATTATTTAAATATCTGTAATATCATTGTTATCGTCTGTAATGATGTCACCTCTCTCACTCCTGAGACTGGGGTTAATTTTTATCTTCTCTCTTTTTTTCCTAATAAGTCTGGCTAAAAGTTAATTAATTTTCTATGTTCTTAAAGAAGCAGCTTTTGTTTTCATTGATCTTTCTGCCTTTTAATTTCTTTATTTAGTTGATTTTTATTCTGGTTTATTGTTTCCTTTCTTCTGCTTATTGTACGTTTATTTTTATCTTATTTTTCCTAGGTTCTGAAGGTAGAAACTGAGATATTTTATTTGAGGTCTTTTTTCTTTTCTAATATGAGTGTTTTAGTATAGTAAATTTCCCCTTAAGTATTCTTTCAGTGGCACGTATTTTGGTAGTGTGTGTGATTTTTAATCAGCTCAAAATAATTTCTTTTTATTTTAATTTTTCTTTGACCCAGAAGTGTATTGACCAAGGAATAATTAGGAAATGACCTTCATATCTCTGATAGTATTCTTTACACTGAAATTTACTTTGTCAGATATTAATATAAATTCTATAGGTTTTGTAGGTATATTATTTAGAACTATATTATTTAATTCCCAAATTTTTTAAGACATTCAAGAAATAATTCTGCTATCGATTTCTACCTTAATTATATTTTGGTTAGAGAACACACTTTGTAGGACTTGAAATCTTTCAAATTTATTAAGACTGTGTCTTGATAAATGTTCTCTGTGAATTTTGCTGTTGTTGGCAGTTCCATAAACATCAGCTAGGTCAAGACAATTGATAGCATTTATCTAGTCATCTATCACCTTACTGATTTTTTGTCTACTTGTATCAATTATTGAGAGAAGAGTATTAAAATCTCTGACTGTAATTGTGAATTTGTCTTTATGTCTTTGTAGTTTAATTTTTCTTTCATATATTTTGAAGTTCTATTATTAGATGCATTAACATATTACTTTGAGCTTCCAATTATTATTAGAATTAGTAATTCTGATTATTAGTCCTTCTAATTATTTATTAGGATCTAATTATTATTAAAAGGACTATTATGTCCTTCTAACATATTGTCCCAGGAATAATTATGAAATAACCTTTGTCATGCCTGGTTGTATTCTTTATCCCAAAATTTAATTTCTTAGATATTACTATAGTCATTCCACCTTTCTTTTGGTTTATGACAGTCTGGTATAATTTTTATACCCTTTTTCTTCAAAAATTATTTGTATGCTTATATTAAAAGTGAGCTTTTTATAGATATCATACAATTGGGTCTTGCTATTTATCCAATATGACACCCTTTGTCTTTTAATTGCAGCATTTAGACCATTTGTATTTTATGTTATTTTGATGGCTCAATCTAAGACTATCATCTGCCTATTTATTTACATTTGTCCCATTTTTTTTTTGTTCCTTTTTTATCTTTTTCTACTTTCATATATAGAATGGATTTTGTTTGTTTGTTTGTTTGCTTGTCATTCTATCTTATCTCCTTGGTTAGCTTATTGGCTATAATTCTTTGGGTTCTCATTCTTATTTAAATGGTTGCTTTAGAATTTATAGCATAAATTTTTAACTTAACACAGTCTACCTTCCAGTGCTATTATACCACCTCACACATAGTGTAATAACTTTACAATAGCATACTTCCATCTTTCCCTTCTTGGCCTTGTCATTATTATCATGTTATCATTGCCATGTGCTTTACGTATGTTATGAACCCCATACTACATTGTTGTTATTTTTTAACAGTCAACTATCTTCTAAAAATATTTAGATAATAAGAACAATCTCTTTTTTATTTGACCATATAATTCTTGTTCTTTATTCCTGTTTATAAACTCATATTTCCATCTGCTAATATTTTTCTTCTGTTTGAAGGACTCCCTTTAACATTTCTTGGAAGTCTTTTTTCCCCCTCATCTCTGGTATTTTCTCTAAATATAAAATTTGAGATTGACATTTTTTCTTTCAGTATTTTAAAGATGTTACTGTATTGTCTTTTCACTTTTATTTTTTCCAATGAGAAATTTTCTATAATCCTTGTCTTTGTTTCTGTGTGTGTAATATGTCCTTTTTCTTTGGCTGCTCTTAAGATTTTCCTTTATCCTTGGTTTTGAGCACTTTGATGATGATGTGCCTGATTGTAGTTTTCATTGTGTTTCTTGCACTTGAGCTTCTTGGAGTTTATAGAGTTCATAAAATTTGGAAAGCTTTTGGTTATTATTTCTTCAAATATTTTTTCTATATTTCTGCTCCTATGTGGGGACTCCAATTCCATATATTAATACATTAATATATGGAATTAATATATGGACTGTTTGTACTTGTCCCACTCCTCACTGATATTCTGTTTATTTTTTGACTCTTTCTCTATTTGATTTATTGTGGATAGTTTCCATTATATGTCTTCGAATTTACTGATCTTTTCTTCTGCAATGTCTAATTTGCCATTAATCCCATACAGTATATTTTTCATCCAAGAAATTGTAATTTTCATTTCCAGAAGTTCATTTTTGGTCATATTTATATATCATATCTCTCTTTAACTTCTCAAGCATATGAAATATAGTTATAGTAATTGTTTTAATATCCTTGTCTGCTAACTCTAACCTCTGTGTCAGATCTGGTTTAGTTCCAAATGATTGATTTTGTTCCTCATTATGGATCATATTTTCCTGCTTCTTTTGATGCCTGGTAACTTTTTAATTAGATGCTTTATGCTTTACACTCTGATTCCAATTTTTCATTGACTACCCTGATTTTAACCTAAATCAATATACCATCTTATGTTCATATTAGAATCTTTCCTGCAAGGATATCAGAGTATTTAGCCTAATAGAATTCTTTCTGAGCTGTATAGTATAGGAGTTATTCTAGTTACAGTCTAAGTAGGATACTGAAATGTACAAAGATTGCTTTTTGATCAAAATCTCATCTAAAGTCAGAGATAAATCCAACACTTGCATGCAGGCAGATTTCTCAAAATGGTTTTACCCACAAAGCAGGATGAACTTTTTAAAAAATACAAACCATTGTGAAATGCTGATGAAAGATAAGGATCTCACTTCAGATTAAAAACAAACACATGTACATAGTCACATAGTCACACATTTTTTGCAAACAATTGTCAAAATTGTCACAAACTCCCAGGAGAACCTCTATTATTCAGAAGTTAAAGGGTATGGGACTCCTTTGTTCTGGAGAGTATATTTTATCATTCACATTGTCATCATCATCATCATCATCATCATCATCATCATCATCCTTATCACTGCAATCATTGTAGATTGTTTCTATAGTAGTTTAGAGTTATTGATGTACATGAATCTATATCATTTGATTTTAAAGAATAATTCTGTGTGTGTATATATATAAATGTGTATAGCCCTATATGGTATAGCCTATTGCTCCTAGGCTACAAACCTATACAGGAAGTTACTGTACTGAATACTGTAGGCAATTATAACACAATGGTAAGTGTTTGTGTATCTAAACGTATCTAAACATAGAAAAGGTACAATAAAAATACAGTAACATAATCTCACAGAACCACTTTCAAATATGTGGTTTGTCATTGACTGAAACATCATTATGCAGCAAATTACTATACATATATATGTGTACACATATAGGGGGGTGTATACTTATTCTACAGTTAATTTAGCAAACATTTCCTATTGAGTATCTATTTTGTGCCAGCCACATTTGTAGAAGCTAAGAGTAAAAGAAATAAAAAGTGCCCTGGAGGAGCTCATGTCTTTTGGTGTCGATAGACGGACAACAAATAATTACAGAGTAATTGGAGTGCTAAGCAAAGAAAACTGTAGTAGACATAGATAAGAATATGTTGCAGCTGCACAGTCCAAGAGACAACTAATTCTTCTTCTGGGGAACCCTGTGACAAAAGCTTACAATAGACATGGAATATCAATATCTTGTCATGAAATAAACTGAAATTACCTTACCAGTACCACCACTCATTTTCATGGTTTCCTTTTCTGTAAGGTTTATTTCTGTCCAGCTCATCTCATTGCTTTTTTAATCCATGCACACCACCCATCCTCACTGACCCACCTCCTCCCATACTTGACTAATAAGATTAAAAACAGTTTGCTATAGCATAATCGGAAACTAAATATTGCTTTGTCCCTATTCCAAACAATTTTCTTGAACATGCAGTATATTTTCTAATACTTTGTGATAACTTTAATCATTGGTATATTACCTTGGTATGTTATATAATATCTCCATTCTGTTTTTTTTCTTTTCTATCTTGGTCAACTTTTTAAAGATTATTGTATTATATTCATATGCAAATCAATCTATTTTTATTTTGTGCAGATTGTCTTTGACATTTATCTCCTTAATACTCTTCTGTTTTCCAGAAGACTGATATCTGGGCAAATATTCTTCTAGGATATAAAGAAGGATCCTTAGAGAGGCAGAAGAGTCACTTTAGAACCAAAAGAAATGGAAAAAAATATGTAGCTTTCCTTGGTTTAGGCACGGGCTGTCTTCCATTACTCAAGAAATAATTTCTGAATATAGAACTGGCTACATAATTTGCAGAGCTTAGTACCAAAAAAAATCAGGGGCGCCTTTTGCACACGTGGCTACATTGATATATGTTTCTCCTGTGATGGTATAATAATTAATATCAACTAAGTAGCCTAGATAGTGCCCAGAACTAGTCATATATCCTCCAATTCTGTGTGATATGACTCTGTGAATGATAAACACACCATGTGCTAGAGTCTTCTAGGCCAGTAAGAAACCCACCCAGGATTCAAGAGCTGCTCCTCCCAATGCCCCTTTGGGCTAAAAGTAACAAAGATTCCCCACATAGTAGCCCTGAAGTAATGAGCTGTTACTAGAACCATGGTTTCCCTCTATCCTGCCCGTACTGTGTAATCATTGCTCACCTAAACCCCTGCAATGCCCTCCTAAATATTGTCCTGAGTTTTGCTTCCATTCAGCTTCTATTCTCCATGTGCAAGGTAGAGTGACCTTTAAGATGCAATTTAGATCATGCAATTTGCCTGCTTCCAACCTTCCAGGTGCATTTCAAGTAAAACCATTCTAGTTCTTTACTACATCAGTTAGGGCCCCCTGTAGGAAAGAGGCAGACTATTCAAACTGGAGTTTTTGAGGATATTTTGATAAAGGGACTGTTTAGAAAAGTATGAGCAGAATGTGAAGGAAATCACAGTTTATAGATCATTACCCCAGCTGGGACTAGTAAGGAGAGGAGACTGTATCACTGCTAGTTCTGAAGGGTCAAAGGAAGGAGTTGGAAATCTGAAAAAAGAGTTGTATGGAGAGGGCTGCCTGACAGTGTCTGTGACCTTGAGTCAAGGACACAGACAGCCACAGCAACTCCTTAAGCAGAGGGTCAGTGCAATAAATTCCCAACCACCTTCTCCCTCCTGCAGATTTCCTGCTTGTGCTTTGCATTTTCTGCCAGGGAGCCTGTCAGCATCATCCACACAGTTCAGCCTTCCGGGCAGAGAGCAGGTGGAGAAGGTTGGAGGGACACAGAGAGAATATTGAGGATGCTAATCAAGCTCAAAAAGACCCCTTCTTCCCCACCTGGTCATATCTCTTAATGCTCTCCCCTTGCTCTGTTCCAGCCACAGAAGGCTGCCAAATGTTTAGCATGCTCGATTCTGCCTTAGGGCCTTTATGCTTGCATTTCCTCTGCCTGCAACCCAAATCTTCCCATGGATGCTTCCATCCCATTTTTCCAGTCTCTTCCCTAGAGAGGCCTGTCCTAGCAACCTTCTCTAACCAGTCACGGGCCCACCAACCCCGTCACTCTGATGTCCCTAGCCTCTGCATTGTCTTCAGACACTTTTCGTGTTCTAAGAAGTATACATTTATTTGTTTATTTATTTGTATATTGATTTATTTTCTTGAATTATCTGTTTATTGTCCATCTCCCTGATCAGAATTTAATTTTCAAAAGTGAAGGTACTTGTCCTGCCGGTTTACTACTGGTTCCTGGAGCCTGAAAGTGTAGGCTTAATGGTGTTTTGTTGAATAAGTAAACTGCAAGTAATTCAGTAAGGATGGAGTGAGGGTAAAGAAAGGAGAGCTATGAGAAATGCAGCTGGACAAATATGAAGTTCCAAGGCTAAGCAAGGTGAGACTGGGAGTTTGAACTGGATCCCAGGGCTGTGTGAAGCCACTGAAGGGTATAAGCAGGGCTGCTCCACATTCAGGTGGACCCTGGTGAGAGATCACAAGGGCTGCAGGGTGGAGAATGGATTCGAGGAGAGCCAGATGAAAGGTAGGAGATCAGTTAGGAGAATATTACAGAAATCCAGGCAAAGACAAAGAAATGGGGAGAGCAGAACAGGTTGCAGCTCCCTCCCTTGTATTGATGCATTCTGTTTCCCATTTTATAGTTAAAGTGTACAAAATCAGATATAGTGCCAAAAAAATAAAATAAGCCAAAAGCACATGTGGTGGACAAACTCTACAGCAGCCCCCATAGCTCCCAACTCCTGATGTTCGTGTCTTATATGACCCCTCTCCTTGAGGGTGGGTGGGACCTATGACTGTTTTAACACAACAGATTAAAGCGAGGATGATGGAATGTCACTTCTGTGATTACATTACATGAGACTGTGACCTCTGTCTGGCAAAGCGCCTCTGTACATTGTTGGCTTTGATGAAGAAAGAAGCTATGAATAAGGAGGCCCACAGAGCAAGCAACTGAGGGTAGCCTCTGGCTGACAGCCACCACAAAACAGAGACCCCAATACTACAACCACAAGGGAATGAATTTGCCGACAACCGTGTGAGCTTGGAAGTGGATCCTATTCTGGTTCAGTCTTAAGATAAGACCACAACCCCAGCTCTGAAGCAAAGGACTTGGCTAAGCTGTGCAGGGACTCATGACCCACAGAAACTTCTCAAAACAAGATAAGCTGGGAAATAGATCTGAAGAAATTATAGAATACTGCTTGTAGAGGCAAAGAAACAAAAAATATGAAAGAAAGACTAAGGATTAAACAGGATAGAGTGAGAAGATTTAGCAAATTTTTAATCATAGTCCCAGAAGGAAGAAACAGAAACGATAGCAGAAAAGTAATGACTTAGTCAAAAAGATGACTAAGAATTTTCTAGAATTTATGAAAGACTCCGTTTCTCAGAGTCAGAAAGTCCAAAAGAACTCAAGCAGTATAAATAAAAAGATATCCGTATCCAAAGGCTTATATTGAAATTACAAAACACTAAAGACAAAGAGAGCATTTTAAAAGCGTCCAGAAAGGAAAAGAATATACAATAAAAATTTAAACTGACATTTTAACAATTATGGATAGTAGAAAAGCTTTAATTGACTGAGAAAAAAATAATTGTCAACTTGGAATTTTATATCCAGCAAAAAAAGTGGTTATGAATAAGGGTAAATAATGATATTTTCAAATAAAAAAGCCCTGAATTTAGTAAATACAAACTAATACTAAAGAAGCAGCTAATGAATGTAATTCAAAAAGAACAAAAATGATCTCAAAAGGAAGATGTAAGATAGAAAAAGAAATATGAAAAAGAAAATACAAACTTTTTGATACATATTAAATAATCACTGACTATGTATAATAATAAAAATATCTAATGCTTAGAGTAAGTCTCAAGGTTGAGTTAAAAAATCTGGTAAAGTTAGTATATATGTGGAGACAGTGTTATCATTATACAATGTTCTTTAATTGTTTGGGGGAAAGGTAAAGATGTTGATAAGCTTCAGACTTTTTTGATTAAAATATGTTCATTAACATTTCTAGAGTACTCATTAAAAATAAAGAAATAGAACAGAAATTGTGCACATAATCTCAAAACTAAGAGAGGAATTATTTGAAGAAAACAATACAAAACAAAGCAAATAGGAGTAATAAAAAATTGAAAAGCAATATAAATTAAGATCACAAAATAAGAGTATAGAAATAATCCAAATACATTAGAAATCACAATCAATGCAAATTAGCTGAATGATAGCTAAAATAGCCAGATCGTATTTTTTATAAGTATAGCTATATGCTATTTGTAAGATACACATCCTATACATAATGATACAGAAAAGATAAACATGAAATAATAGAAAAATACAAGTTACCCCATAATGACCAAACAAAGGCAGGCTATATTGATATCAGGGGAAAAAAAAGAGACATCAAGCCAAAACACTTAACTAAGAGATAAGAGGGTTCCCACACATTGACAAAAAGGCTCAAGCTATCAGAAAGATACAAAAATTCTGGCATATTCCTAATACCATGCTTTTGATATACATAGGGCAAGAGTTGGCAGAAGTATAAAAATTAATTGAACATTTACTATTATAGTGGAAGATTTGAACATACTTCTCTCAATAATAAATCTAGCGGGAAAAAGAATAGTAATAATAGAGATTTGACCAATGCAACGAACACATTTATTCTAATAGCCATAATGCACCAAGAATAGGAGTGTGCACATATTTTTAAACAGAAATGAAACATTGATGAAAATTGACCGTATCTGGACCTTTTGGCAAGATTATGCAAATCTCAAAGAATCAGTGTCATATTTAC